>NW_026972641.1:0-64253 GCF_036711695.1 Zophobas morio
CCTATTCTGAGTCGATTCTGCATGCTTTAAGTGTGTTTGGTGGCTCAGAACCATGAAAAAACTTTGAAATATAGTTCAAATTCAATAAAAATCGACAAAAATACAGTTTCTAGCTAAAATTTGATGGTTTCGTTGCACTTTCCGAGCCCGTAGGGTATCTGATTGGCTTAAAAGTACAAGAAAACACTTCAAAAGTGACGTTTCTGAAGAATTTTAACAGTTTTCTTGTATCTACGAACGCCAGAATGCATAAAATTGACCTAAACGTCTTCTTTTCCTATTCTGAGTCGATTCTGCATGCTTTAAGTGTGTTTGGTGGCTCAGAACCATCAAAAAACGTTGAAATATAGTTCAAATTCAATAAAAATCGACAAAAATACAGTTTCTAGCTAAAATTTGATGGTTTCGTTGCACTTTCCGAGCCCGTAGGGTATCTGATTGGCTTAAAAGTACAAGAAAACACTTCAAAAGTGACGTTTCTGAAGAATTTTAACAGTTTTCTTGTATCTACGAACGCCAGAATGCATAAAATTGACCTAAACGTCTTCTTTTCCTATTCTGAGTCGATTCTGCATGCTTTAAGTGTGTTTGGTGGCTCAGAACCATCAAAAAACGTTGAAATACAGTTCAAATTCAATAAAAATCGACAAAAATACAGTTTCTAGCTAAAATTTGATGGTTTCGTTGCACTTTCCGAGCCCGTAGGGTATCTGAGTGGCTTAAAAGTACAAGAAAACACTTCAAAAGTGACGTTTCTGAAGAATTTTAACAGTTTTCTTGTATCTACGAACGCCAGAATGCATAAAATTGACCTAAACGTCTCCTTTTCCTATTCTGAGTCGATTCTGCATGCTTTAAGTGTGTTTGGTGGCTCAGAACCATCAAAAAACGTTGAAATATAGTTCAAATTCAATAAAAATCGACAAAAATTCAGTTTCTAGCTAAAATTTGATGGTTTCGTTGCACTTTCCGAGCCCGTAGGGTATCTGATTGGCTTAAAAGTACAAGAAAACACTTCAAAAGTGACGTTTCTGAAGAATTTTAACAGTTTTCTTGTATCTACGAACGCCAGAATGCATAAAATTGACCTAAACGTCTCCTTTTCCTATTCTGAGTCGATTCTGCATGCTTTAAGTGTGTTTGGTGGCTCAGAACCATCAAAAAACGTTGAAATATAGTTCAAATTCAATAAAAATCGACAAAAATACAGTTTCTAGCTAAAATTTGATGGTTTCGTTGCACTTTCCGAGCCCGTAGGGTATCTGAGTGGCTTAAAAGTACAAGAAAACACTTCAAAAGTGACGTTTCTGAAGAATTTTAACAGTTTTCTTGTATCTACGAACGCCAGAATGCATAAAATTGACCTAAACGTCTCCTTTTCCTATTCTGAGTCGATTCTGCATGCTTTAAGTGTGTTTGGTGGCTCAGAACCATCAAAAAACGTTGAAATATAGTTCAAATTCAATAAAAATCGACAAAATACAGTTTCTAGCTAAAATTTGATGGTTTCGTTGCACTTTCCGAGCCCGTAGGGTATCTGATTGGCTTAAAAGTACAAGAAAACACTTCAAAAGTAACGTTTCTGAAGAATTTTAAGAGTTTTCTTGTATCTACGAACGCCAGAATGCATAAAATTGACCTAAACGTCTCCTTTTCCTATTCTGAGTCGATTCTGCATGCTTTAAGTGTGTTTGGTGGCTCAGAACCATCAAAAAACGTTGAAATATAGTTCAAATTCAATAAAAATCGACAAAAATACAGTTTCTAGCTAAAATTTGATGGTTTCGTTGCACTTTCCGAGCCCGAAGGGTATCTGATTGGCTTAAAAGTACAAGAAAACACTTCAAAAGTGACGTTTCTGAAGAATTTTAACAGTTTTCTTGTATCTACGAACGCCAGAATGCATAAAATTGACCTAAACGTCTCCTTTTCCTATTCTGAGTCGATTCTGCATGCTTTAAGTGTGTTTGGTGGCTCAGAACCATCAAAAAACGTTGAAATATAGTTCAAATTCAATAAAAATCGACAAAAATACAGTTTCTAGCTAAAATTTGATGGTTTCGTTGCACTTTCCGAGCCCGTAGGGTACCTGAGTTGCTTAAAAGTACAAGAAAACACTTCAAAAGTGACGTTTCTGAAGAATTTTAACAGTTTTCTTGTATCTACGAACGCCAGAATGCATAAAATTGACCTAAACGTCTCCTTTTCCTATTCTGAGTCGATTCTGCATGCTTTAAGTGTGTTTGGTGGCTCAGAACCATCAAAAAACGTTGAAATATAGTTCAAATTCAATAAAAATCGACAAAAATACAGTTTCTAGCTAAAATTTGATGGTTTCGTTGCACTTTCCGAGCCCGTTGGGTATCTGATTGGCTTAAAAGTACAAGAAAACACTTCAAAAGTGACGTTTCTGAAGAATTTTAACAGTTTTCTTGTATCTACGAACGCCAGAATGCATAAAATTGACCTAAACGTCTCCTTTTCCTATTCTGAGTCGATTCTGCATGCTTTAAGTGTGTTTGGTGGCTCAGAACCATCAAAAAACGTTGAAATATAGTTCAAATTCAATAAAAATCGACAAAAATACAGTTTCTAGCTAAAATTTGATGGTTTCGTTGCACTTTCCGGGCCCATTGGGTATCTGATTGGCTTAAAAGTACAAGAAAACACTTCAAAAGTGACGTTTCTGAAGAATTTTAACAGTTTTCTTGTATCTACGAACGCCAGAATGCATAAAATTGACCTAAACGTCTCCTTTTCCTATTCTGAGTCGATTCTGCATGCTTTAAGTGTGTTTGGTGGCTCAGAACCATCAAAAAACGTTGAAATATAGTTCAAATTCAATAAAAATCGACAAAAATACAGTTTCTAGCTAAAATTTGATGGTTTCGTTGCACTTTCCGAGCCCGTAGGGTATCTGATTGGCTTAAAAGTACAAGAAAACACTTCAAAAGTGACGTTTCTGAAGAATTTTAACAGTTTTCTTGTATCTACGAACGCCAGAATGCATAAAATTGACCTAAACGTCTCCTTTTCCTATTCTGAGTCGATTCTGCATGCTTTAAGTGTGTTTGGTGGCTCAGAACCATCAAAAAACGTTGAAATATAGTTCAAATTCAATAAAAATCGACAAAAATACAGTTTCTAGCTAAAATTTGATGGTTTCGTTGCACTTTCCGAGCCCGTAGGGTATCTGATTGGCTTAAAAGTACAAGAAAACACTTCAAAAGTGACGTTTCTGAAGAATTTTAACAGTTTTCTTGTATCTACGAACGCCAGAATGCATAAAATTGACCTAAACGTCTCCTTTTCCTATTCTGAGTCGATTCTGCATGCTTTAAGTGTGTTTGGTGGCTCAGAACCATCAAAAAACGTTGAAATATAGTTCAAATTCAATAAAAATCGACAAAAATACAGTTTCTAGCTAAAATTTGATGGTTTCGTTGCACTTTCCGAGCCCGTAGGGTATCTGATTGGCTTAAAAGTACAAGAAAACACTTCAAAAGTGACGTTTCTGAAGAATTTTAACAGTTTTCTTGTATCTACGAACGCCAGAATGCATAAAATTGACCTAAACGTCTCCTTTTCCTATTCTGAGTCGATTCTGCATGCTTTAAGTGTGTTTGGTGGCCCAGAACCATCAAAAAACGTTGAAATATAGTTCAAATTCAATAAAAATCGACAAAAATACAGTTTCTTGCTAAAATTTGATGGTTTCGTTGCACTTTCCGAGCCCGTAGGGTATCTGATTGGCTTAAAAGTACAAGAAAACACTTCAAAAGTGACGTTTCTGAAGAATTTTAAGAGTTTTCTTGTATCTACGAACGCCAGAATGCATAGAATTGACCTAAACGTCTCCTTTTCCTATTCTGAGTCGATTCTGCATGCTTTAAGTGTGTTTGGTGGCTCAGAACCATCAAAAAACGTTGAAATATAGTTCAAATTCAATAAAAATCGACAAAAATACAGTTTCTAGCTAAAATTTGATGGTTTCGTTGCACTTTCCGAGCCCGTCGGGTATCTGATTGGCTTAAAGGTACAAGAAAACACTTCAAAAGTGACGTTTCTGAAGAATTTTAACAGTTTTCTTGTGTCTACGAACGCCTGAATGCATAAAATTGACCTAAACGTCTCCTTTTCCTATTCTGAGTCGATTCTGCATGCTTTAAGTGTGTTTGGTGGCTCAGAACCATGAAAAAACTTTGAAATATAGTTCAAATTCAATAAAAATCGACAAAAATACAGTTTCTAGCTAAAATTTGATGGTTTCGTTGCACTTTCCGAGCCCGTAGGGTATCTGATTGGCTTAAAAGTACAAGAAAACACTTCAAAAGTGACGTTTCTGAAGAATTTTAACAGTTTTCTTGTATCTACGAACGCCAGAATGCATAAAATTGACCTAAACGTCTCCTTTTCCTATTCTGAGTCGATTCTGCATGCTTTAAGTGTGTTTGGTGGCTCAGAACCATCAAAAAACGTTGAAATACAGTTCAAATTCAATAAAAATCGACAAAAATACAGTTTCTAGCTAAAATTTGATGGTTTCGTTGCACTTTCCGAGCCCGTAGGGTATCTGATTGGCTTAAAAGTACAAGAAAACACTTCAAAAGTGACGTTTCTGAAGAATTTTAACAGTTTTCTTGTATCTACGAACGCCAGAATGCATAAAATTGACCTAAACGTCTCCTTTTCCTATTCTGAGTCGATTCTGCATGCTTCAAGTGTGTTTGGTGGCTCAGAACCATCAAAAAACGTTGAAATATAGTTCAAATTCAATAAAAATCGACAAAAATACAGTTTCTAGCTAAAATTTGATGGTTTCGTTGCACTTTCCGAGCCCGTAGGGTATCTGAGTGGCTTAAAAGTACAAGAAAACACTTCAAAAGTGACGTTTCTGAAGAATTTTAACAGTTTTCTTGTATCTACGAACGCCAGAATGCATAAAATTGACCTAAACGTCTCCTTTTCCTATTCTGAGTCGATTCTGCATGCTTTAAGTGTGTTTGGTGGCTCAGAACCATCAAAAAACGTTGAAATATAGTTCAAATTCAATAAAAATCGACAAAAATTCAGTTTCTAGCTAAAATTTGATGGTTTCGTTGCACTTTCCGAGCCCGTTGGGTATCTGATTGGCTTAAAAGTACAAGAAAACACTTCAAAAGTGACGTTTCTGAAGAATTTTAACAGTTTTCTTGTATCTACGAACGCCAGAATGCATAAAATTGACCTAAACGTCTCCTTTTCCTATTCTGAGTCGATTCTGCATGCTTTAAGTGTGTTTGGTGGCTCAGAACCATCAAAAAACGTTGAAATATAGTTCAAATTCAATAAAAATCGACAAAAATACAGTTTCTATCTAAAATTTGATGGTTTCGTTGCACTTTCCGAGCCCGTAGGGTATCTGAGTGGCTTAAAAGTACAAGAAAACACTTCAAAAGTGACGTTTCTGAAGAATTTTAACAGTTTTCTTGTATCTACGAACGCCAGAATGCATAAAATTGACCTAAACGTCTCCTTTTCCTATTCTGAGTCGATTCTGCATGCTTTAAGTGTGTTTGGTGGCTCAGAACCATCAAAAAACGTTGAAATATAGTTCAAATTCAATAAAAATCGACAAAAATACAGTTTCTAGCTAAAATTTGATGGTTTCGTTGCACTTTCCGAGCCCGTTGGGTATCTGATTGGCTTAAAAGTACAAGAAAACACTTCAAAAGTGACGTTTCTGAAGAATTTTAACAGTTTTCTTGTATCTACGAACGCCAGAATGCATAAAATTGACCTAAACGTCTCCTTTTCCTATTCTGAGTCGATTCTGCATGCTTTAAGTGTGTTTGGTGGCTCAGAACCATCAAAAAACGTTGAAATATAGTTCAAATTCAATAAAAATCGACAAAAATACAGTTTCTAGCTAAAATTTGATGGTTTCGTTGCACTTTCCGAGCCCGTAGGGTATCTGATTGGCTTAAAAGTACAAGAAAACACTTCAAAAGTGACGTTTCTGAAGAATTTTAACAGTTTTCTTGTATCTACGAACGCCAGAATGCATAAAATTGACCTAAACGTCTCCTTTTCCTATTCTGAGTCGATTCTGCATGCTTTAAGTGTGTTTGGTGGCTCAGAACCATCAAAAAACGTTGAAATATAGTTCAAATTCAATAAAAATCGACAAAAATACAGTTTCTAGCTAAAATTTGATGGTTTCGTTGCACTTTCCGAGCCCGTAGGGTACCTGAGTGGCTTAAAAGTACAAGAAAACACTTCAAAAGTGACGTTTCTGAAGAATTTTAACAGTTTTCTTGTATCTACGAACGCCAGAATGCATAAAATTGACCTAAACGTCTCCTTTTCCTATTCTGAGTCGATTCTGCATGCTTTACGTGTGTTTGGTGGCTCAGAACCATCAAAAAACGTTGAAATATAGTTCAAATTCAATAAAAATCGACAAAAATTCAGTTTCTAGCTGAAATTTGATGGTTTCGTTGCACTTTCCGAGCCCGTAGGGTATCTGATTGGCTTAAAAGTACAAGAAAACACTTCAAAAGTGACGTTTCTGAAGAATTTTAACAGTTTTCTTGTATCTACGAACGCCAGAATGCATAAAATTGACCTAAACGTCTCCTTTTCCTATTCTGAGTCGATTCTGCATGCTTTAAGTGTGTTTGGTGGCTCAGAACCATCAAAAAACGTTGAAATATAGTTCAAATTCAATAAAAATCGACAAAAATATAGTTTCTAGCTAAAATTTGATGGTTTCGTTGCACTTTCCGAGCCCGTAGGGTATCTGAGTGGCTTAAAAGTACAAGAAAACACTTCAAAAGTGACGTTTCTGAAGAATTTTAACAGTTTTCTTGTATCTACGAACGCCAGAATGCATAAAATTGACCTAAACGTCTGCTTTTCCTATTCTGAGTCGATTCTGCATGCTTTAAGTGTGTTTGGTGGCTCAGAACCATCAAAAAACGTTGAAATATAGTTCAAATTCAATAAAAATCGACAAAAATACAGTTTCTAGCTAAAATTTGATGGTTTCGTTGCACTTTCCGAGCCCGTAGGGTATCTGAGTGGCTTAAAAGTACAAGAAAACACTTCAAAAGTGACGTTTCTGAAGAATTTTAACAGTTTTCTTGTATCTACGAACGCCAGAATGCATAAAATTGACCTAAACGTCTGCTTTTCCTATTCTGAGTCGATTCTGCATGCTTTAAGTGTGTTTGGTGGCTCAGAACCATCAAAAAACGTTGAAATATAGTTCAAATTCAATAAAAATCGACAAAAATACAGTTTCTAGCTAAAATTTGATGGTTTCGTTGCACTTTCCGAGCCCATAGGGTATCTGATTGGCTTAAAAGTACAAGAAAACACTTCAAAAGTGACGTTTCTGAAGAATTTTAACAGTTTTCTTGTATCTACGAACGCCAGAATGCATAAAATTGACCTAAACGTCTCCTTTTCCTATTCTGAGTCGATTCTGCATGCTTTAAGTGTGTTTGGTGGCTCAGAACCATCAAAAAACGTTGAAATATAGTTCAAATTCAATAAAAATCGACAAAAATTCAGTTTCTAGCTAAAATTTGATGGTTTCGTTGCACTTTCCGAGCCCGTTGGGTCTCTGATTGGCTTAAAAGTACAAGAAAACACTTCAAAAGTGACGTTTCTGAAGAATTTTAACAGTTTTCTTGTATCTACGAACGCCAGAATGCATAAAATTGACCTAAACGTCTCCTTTTCCTATTCTGAGTCGATTCTGCATGCTTTAAGTGTGTTTGGTGGCTCAGAACCATCAAAAAACGTTGAAATATAGTTCAAATTCAATAAAAATCGACAAAAATACAGTTTCTAGCTAAAATTTGATGGTTTCGTTGCACTTTCCCAGCCCGTAGGGTATCTGAGTGGCTTAAAAGTACAAGAAAACACTTCAAAAGTGACGTTTCTGAAGAATATTAACAGTTTTCTTGTATCTACGAACGCCAGAATGCATAAAATTGACCTAAACGTCTCCTTTTCCTATTCTGAGTCGATTCTGCATGCTTTAAGTGTGTTTGGTGGCTCAGAACCATCAAAAAACGTTGAAATATAGTTCAAATTCAATAAAAATCGACAAAAATACAGTTTCTAGCTAAAATTTGATGGTTTCGTTGCACTTTCCGAGCCCGTAGGGTATCTGATTGGCTTAAAAGTACAAGAAAACACTTCAAAAGTGACGTTTCTGAAGAATTTTAACAGTTTTCTTGTATCTACGAACGCCAGAATGCATAAAATTGACCTAAACGTCTCCTTTTCCTATTCTGAGTCGATTCTGCATGCTTTAAGTGTGTTTGGTGGCTCAGAACCATCAAAAAACGTTGAAATATAGTTCAAATTCAATAAAAATCGACAAAAATACAGTTTCTAGCTAAAATTTGATGGTTTCGTTGCACTTTCCGAGCCCGTAGGGTATCTGATTGGCTTAAAAGTACAAGAAAACACTTCAAAAGTGACGTTTCTGAAGAATTTTAACAGTTTTCTTGTATCTACGAACGCCAGAATGCATAAAATTGACCTAAACGTCTCCTTTTCCTATTCTGAGTCGATTCTGCATGCTTTAAGTGTGTTTGGTGGCTCAGAACCATCAAAAAACGTTGAAATATAGTTCAAATTCAATAAAAATCGACAAAAATACAGTTTCTAGCTAAAATTTGATGGTTTCGTTGCACTTTCCGAGCCCGTAGGGTATCTGATTGGCTTAAAAGTACAAGAAAACACTTCAAAAGTGACGTTTCTGAAGAATTTTAACAGTTTTCTTGTATCTACGAACGCCAGAATGCATAAAATTGACCTAAACGTCTCCTTTTCCTATTCTGAGTCGATTCTGCATGCTTTAAGTGTGTTTGGTGGCTCAGAACCATCAAAAAACGTTGAAATATAGTTCAAATTCAATAAAAATCGACAAAAATACAGTTTCTAGCTAAAATTTGATGGTTTCGTTGCACTTTCCGAGCCCGTAGGGTATCTGATTGGCTTAAAAGTACAAGAAAACACTTCAAAAGTGACGTTTCTGAAGAATTTTAACAGTTTTCTTGTATCTACGAACGCCAGAATGCATAAAATTGACCTAAACGTCTCCTTTTCCTATTCTGAGTCGATTCTGCATGCTTTAAGTGTGTTTGGTGGCTCAGAACCATCAAAAAACGTTGAAATATAGTTCAAATTCAATAAAAATCGACAAAAATACAGTTTCTAGCTAAAATTTGATGGTTTCGTTGCACTTTCCGAGCCCGTAGGGTATCTGATTGGCTTAAAAGTACAAGAAAACACTTCAAAAGTGACGTTTCTGAAGAATTTTAACAGTTTTCTTGTATCTACGAACGCCAGAATGCATAAAATTGACCTAAACGTCTCCTTTTCCTATTCTGAGTCGATTTTGCATGCTTTAAGTGTGTTTGGTGGCTCAGAACCATCAAAAAACTTTGAAATATAGTTCAAATTCAATAAAAATCGACAAAAATACAGTTTCTAGCTAAAATTTGATGGTTTCGTTGCACTTTCCGAGCCCGTAGGGTATCTGAGTGGCTTAAAAGTACAAGAAAACACTTCAAAAGTGACGTTTCTGAAGAATTTTAACAGTTTTCTTGTATCTACGAACGCCAGAATGCATAAAATTGGCCTAAACGTCTCCTTTTCCTATTCTGAGTCGATTCTGCATGCTTTAACTGTGTTTGGTGGCTCAGAACCATCAAAAAACGTTGAAATATAGTTCAAATTCAATAAAAATCGACAAAAATTCAGTTTCTAGCTAAAATTTGATGGTTTCGTTGCACTTTCCGACCCCGTAGAGTATCTGATTGGCTTAAAAGTACAAGAAAACACTTCAAAAGTGACGTTTCTGAAGAATTTTAACAGTTTTCTTGTATCTACGAACGCCAGAATGCATAAAATTGACCTAAACGTCTCCTTTTCCTATTCTGAGTCGATTCTGCATGCTTTAAGTGTGTTTGGTGGCTCAGAACCATCAAAAAACGTTGAAATATAGTTCAAATTCAATAAAAATCGACAAAAATACAGTTTCTAGCTAAAATTTGATGGTTTCGTTGCACTTTCCGAGCACGTAGGGTATCTGATTAGCTTAAAAGTACAAGAAAACACTTCAAAAGTGACGTTTCTGAAGAATTTTAACAGTTTTCTTGTATCTACGAACGCCAGAATGCATAAAATTGACCTAAACGTCTCCTTTTCCTATTCTGAGTCGATTCTGCATGCTTTAAGTGTGTTTGGTGGCTCAGAACCATCAAAAAACGTTGAAATATAGTTCAAATTCAATAAAAATCGACAAAAATACAGTTTCTAGCTAAAATTTGATGGTTTCGTTGCACTTTCCGAGCCCGTAGGGTATCTGATTGGCTTAAAAGTACAAGAAAACACTTCAAAAGTGACGTTTCTGAAGAATTTTAACAGTTTTCTTGTATCTACGAACGCCAGAATGCATAAAATTGACCTAAACGTCTCCTTTTCCTATTCTGAGTCGATTCTGCATGCTTTAAGTGTGTTTGGTGGCTCAGAACCATCAAAAAACTTTGAAATATAGTTCAAATTCAATAAAAATCGACAAAAATACAGTTTCTAGCTAAAATTTGATGGTTTCGTTGCACTTTCCGAGCCCGTAGGGTACCTGAGTGGCTTAAAAGTACAAGAAAACACTTCAAAAGTGACGTTTCTGAAGAATTTTAACAGTTTTCTTGTATCTACGAACGCCAGAATGCATAAAATTGACCTAAACGTCTCCTTTTCCTATTCTGAGTCGATTCTGCATGCTTTAAGTGTGTTTGGTGGCTCAGAACCATCAAAAAACGTTGAAATATAGTTCAAATTCAATAAAAATCGACAAAAATTCAGTTTCTAGCTAAAATTTGATGGTTTCGTTGCACTTTCCGAGCCCGTAGGGTATCTGATTGGCTTAAAAGTACAAGAAAACACTTCAAAAGTGACGTTTCTGAAGAATTTTAACAGTTTTCTTGTATCTACGAACGCCAGAATGCATAAAATTGACCTAAACGTCTCCTTTTCCTATTGTGAGTCGATTCTGCATGCTTTAAGTGTGTTTGGTGGCTCAGAACCATCAAAAAACGTTGAAATATAGTTCAAATTCAATAAAAATCGACAAAAATACAGTTTCTAGCTAAAATTTGATGGTTTCGTTGCACTTTCCGAGCCCGTAGGGTATCTGAGTGGCTTAAAAGTACAAGAAAACACTTCAAAAGTGACGTTTCTGAAGAATTTTAACAGTTTTCTTGTATCTACGAACGCCAGAATGCATAAAATTGACCTAAACGTCTCCTTTTCCTATTCTGAGTCGATTCTGCATGCTTTAAGTGTGTTTGGTGGCTCAGAACCATCAAAAAACGTTGAAATATAGTTCAAATTCAATAAAAATCGACAAAAATACAGTTTCTAGCTAAAATTTGATGGTTTCGTTGCACTTTCCGAGCCCGTAGGGTATCTGAGTGGCTTAAAAGTACAAGAAAACACTTCAAAAGTGACGTTTCTGAAGAATTTTAACAGTTTTCTTGTATCTACGAACGCCAGAATGCATAAAATTGACCTAAACGTCTCCTTTTCCTATTCTGAGTCGATTCTGCATGCTTTAAGTGTGTTTGGTGGCTCAGAACCATCAAAAAACGTTGAAATATAGTTCAAATTCAATAAAAATCGACAAAAATACAGTTTCTAGCTAAAATTTGATGGTTTCGTTGCACTTTCCGAGCCCGTAGGGTGTCTGATTGGCTTAAAAGTACAAGAAAACACTTCAAAAGTGACGTTTCTGAAGAATTTTAACAGTTTTCTTGTATCTACGAACGCCAGAATGCATAAAATTGACCTAAACGTCTCCTTTTCCTATTCTGAGTCGATTCTGCATGCTTTAAGTGTGTTTGGTGGCTCAGAACCATCAAAAAACGTTGAAATATAGTTCAAATTCAATAAAAATCGACAAAAATACAGTTTCTAGCTAAAATTTGATGGTTTCGTTGCACTTTCCGAGCCCGTAGGGTATCTGAGTGGCTTAAAAGTACAAGAAAACACTTCAAAAGTGACGTTTCTGAAGAATTTTAATAGTTTTCTTGTATCTACGAACGCCAGAATGCATAAAATTGACCTAAACGTCTCCTTTTCCTATTCTGAGTCGATTCTGCATGCTTTAAGTGTGTTTGGTGGCTCAGAACCATCAAAAAACGTTGAAATATAGTTCAAATTCAATAAAAATCGACAAAAATACAGTTTCTAGCTAAAATTTGATGGTTTCGTTGCACTTTCCGAGCCCGTAGGGTATCTGATTGGCTTAAAAGTACAAGAAAACACTTCAAAAGTGACGTTTCTGAAGAATTTTAACAGTTTTCTTGTATCTACGAACGCCAGAATGCATAAAATTGACCTAAACGTCTCCTTTTCCTATTCTGAGTCGATTCTGCATGCTTTAAGTGTGTTTGGGGGCTCAGAACCATCAAAAAACGTTGAAATATAGTTCAAATTCAATAAAAATCGACAAAAATACAGTTTCTAGCTAAAATTTGATGGTTTCGTTGCACTTTCTGAGCCCGTAGGGTATCTGATTGGCTTAAAAGTACAAGAAAACACTTCAAAAGTGACGTTTCTGAAGAATTTTAACAGTTTTCTTGTATCTACGAACGCCAGAATGCATAAAATTGACCTAAACGTCTCCTTTTCCTATTCTGAGTCGATTCTGCATGCTTTAAGTGTGTTTGGTGGCTCAGAACCATCAAAAAACGTTGAAATATAGTTCAAATTCAATAAAAATCGACAAAAATACAGTTTCTAGCTAAAATTTGATGGTTTCGTTGCACTTTCCGAGCCCATTGGGTATCTGATTGGCTTAAAAGTACAAGAAAACACTTCAAAAGTGACGTTTCTGAAGAATTTTAACAGTTTTCTTGTATCTACGAACGCCAGAATGCATAAAATTGACCTAAACGTCTCCTTTTCCTATTCTGAGTCGATTCTGCATGCTTTAAGTGTGTTTGGTGGCTCAGAACCATCAAAAAACGTTGAAATATAGTTCAAATTCAATAAAAATCGACAAAAATACAGTTTCTAGCTAAAATTTGAAGGTTTCGTTGCACTTTCCGATCCCGTAGGGTATCTGAGTGGCTTAAAAGTACAAGAAAACACTTCAAAAGTGACGTTTCTGAAGAATTTTAACAGTTTTCTTGTATCTACGAACGCCAGAATGCATAAAATTGACCTAAACGTCTCCTTTTCCTATTCTGAGTCGATTCTGCATGCTTTAAGTGTGTTTGGTGGCTCAGAACCATCAAAAAACGTTGAAATATAGTTCAAATTCAATAAAAATCGACAAAAATACAGTTTCTAGCTAAAATTTGATGGTTTCGTTGCACTTTCCGAACCCGTAGGGTATCTGATTGGCTTAAAAGTACAAGAAAACACTTCAAAAGTGACGTTTCTGAAGAATTTTAACAGTTTTCTTGTATCTACGAACGCCAGAATGCATAAAATTGACCTAAACGTCTCCTTTTCCTATTCTGAGTCGATTCTGCATGCTTTCAGTGTGTTTGGTGGCTCAGAACCATCAAAAAACGTTGAAATATAGTTCAAATTCAATAAAAATCGACAAAAATACAGTTTCTAGCTAAAATTTGATGGTTTCGTTGCACTTTCCGAGCCCGTAGGGTATCTGATTGGCTTAAAAGTACAAGAAAACACTTCAAAAGTGACGTTTCTGAAGAATTTTAACAGTTTTCTTGTATCTACGAACGCCAGAATGCATAAAATTGACCTAAACGTCTCCTTTTCCTATTCTGAGTCGATTCTGCATGCTTTAAGTGTGTTTGGTGGCTCAGAACCATCAAAAAACGTTGAAATATAGTTCAAATTCAATAAAAATCGACAAAAATACAGTTTCTAGCTAAGATTTGATGGTTTCGTTGCACTTTCCGAGCCCGTAGGGTATCTGATTGGCTTAAAAGTACAAGAAAACACTTCAAAAGTGACGTTTCTGAAGAATTTTAACAGTTTTCTTGTATCTACGAACGCCAGAATGCATAAAATTGACCTAAACGTCTCCTTTTCCTATTCTGAGTCGATTCTGCATGCTTTAAGTGTGTTTGGTGGCTCAGAACCATCAAAAAACGTTGAAATATAGTTCAAATTCAATAAAAATCGACAAAAATACAGTTTCTAGCTAAAATTTGATGGTTTCGTTGCACTTTCCGAGCCCGTAGGGTATCTGATTGGCTTAAAAGTACAAGAAAACACTTCAAAAGTGACGTTTCTGAAGAATTTTAACAGTTTTCTTGTATCTACGAACGCCAGAATGCATAAAATTGACCTAAACGTCTCCTTTTCCTATTCTGAGTCGATTCCGCATGCTTTAAGTGTGTTTGGTGGCTCAGAACCATCAAAAAACGTTGAAATATAGTTCAAATTCAATAAAAATCGACAAAAATACAGTTTCTAGCTAAAATTTGATGGTTTCGTTGCACTTTCCGAGCCCGTAGTGTATCTGATTGGCTTAAAAGTACAAGAAAACACTTCAAAAGTGACGTTTCTGAAGAATTTTAACAGTTTTCTTGTATCTACGAACGCCAGAATGCATAAAATTGACCTAAACGTCTCCTTTTCCTATTCTGAGTCGATTCTGCATGCTTTAAGTGTGTTTGGGGGCTCAGAACCATCAAAAAACGTTGAAATATAGTTCAAATTCAATAAAAATCGACAAAAATACAGTTTCTAGCTAAAATTTGATGGTTTCGTTGCACTTTCTGAGCCCGTAGGGTATCTGATTGGCTTAAAAGTACAAGAAAACACTTCAAAAGTGACGTTTCTGAAGAATTTTAACAGTTTTCTTGTATCTACGAACGCCAGAATGCATAAAATTGACCTAAACGTCTCCTTTTCCAATTCTGAGTCGATTCTGCATGCTTTAAGTGTGTTTGGTGGCTCAGAACCATCAAAAAACGTTGAAATATAGTTCAAATTCAATAAAAATCGACAAAAATACAGTTTCTAGCTAAAATTTGATGGTTTCGTTGCACTTTCCGAGCCCATTGGGTATCTGATTGGCTTAAAAGTACAAGAAAACACTTCAAAAGTGACGTTTCTGAAGAATTTTAACAGTTTTCTTGTATCTACGAACGCCAGAATGCATAAAATTGACCTAAACGTCTCCTTTTCCTATTCTGAGTCGATTCTGCATGCTTTAAGTGTGTTTGGTGGCTCAGAACCATCAAAAAACGTTGAAATATAGTTCAAATTCAATAAAAATCGACAAAAATACAGTTTCTAGCTAAAATTTGAAGGTTTCGTTGCACTTTCCGATCCCGTAGGGTATCTGAGTGGCTTAAAAGTACAAGAAAACACTTCAAAAGTGACGTTTCTGAAGAATTTTAACAGTTTTCTTGTATCTACGAACGCCAGAATGCATAAAATTGACCTAAACGTCTCCTTTTCCTATTCTGAGTCGATTCTGCATGCTTTAAGTGTGTTTGGTGGCTCAGAACCATCAAAAAACGTTGAAATATAGTTCAAATTCAATAAAAATCGACAAAAATACAGTTTCTAGCTAAAATTTGATGGTTTCGTTGCACTTTCCGAACCCGTAGGGTATCTGATTGGCTTAAAAGTACAAGAAAACACTTCAAAAGTGACGTTTCTGAAGAATTTTAACAGTTTTCTTGTATCTACGAACGCCAGAATGCATAAAATTGACCTAAACGTCTCCTTTTCCTATTCTGAGTCGATTCTGCATGCTTTCAGTGTGTTTGGTGGCTCAGAACCATCAAAAAACGTTGAAATATAGTTCAAATTCAATAAAAATCGACAAAAATACAGTTTCTAGCTAAAATTTGATGGTTTCGTTGCACTTTCCGAGCCCGTAGGGTATCTGATTGGCTTAAAAGTACAAGAAAACACTTCAAAAGTGACGTTTCTGAAGAATTTTAACAGTTTTCTTGTATCTACGAACGCCAGAATGCATAAAATTGACCTAAACGTCTCCTTTTCCTATTCTGAGTCGATTCTGCATGCTTTAAGTGTGTTTGGTGGCTCAGAACCATCAAAAAACGTTGAAATATAGTTCAAATTCAATAAAAATCGACAAAAATACAGTTTCTAGCTAAGATTTGATGGTTTCGTTGCACTTTCCGAGCCCGTAGGGTATCTGATTGGCTTAAAAGTACAAGAAAACACTTCAAAAGTGACGTTTCTGAAGAATTTTAACAGTTTTCTTGTATCTACGAACGCCAGAATGCATAAAATTGACCTAAACGTCTCCTTTTCCTATTCTGAGTCGATTCTGCATGCTTTAAGTGTGTTTGGTGGCTCAGAACCATCAAAAAACGTTGAAATATAGTTCAAATTCAATAAAAATCGACAAAAATACAGTTTCTAGCTAAAATTTGATGGTTTCGTTGCACTTTCCGAGCCCGTAGGGTATCTGATTGGCTTAAAAGTACAAGAAAACACTTCAAAAGTGACGTTTCTGAAGAATTTTAACAGTTTTCTTGTATCTACGAACGCCAGAATGCATAAAATTGACCTAAACGTCTCCTTTTCCTATTCTGAGTCGATTCCGCATGCTTTAAGTGTGTTTGGTGGCTCAGAACCATCAAAAAACGTTGAAATATAGTTCAAATTCAATAAAAATCGACAAAAATACAGTTTCTAGCTAAAATTTGATGGTTTCGTTGCACTTTCCGAGCCCGTAGGGTATCTGATTGGCTTAAAAGTACAAGAAAACACTTCAAAAGTGACGTTTCTGAAGAATTTTAACAGTTTTCTTGTATCTACGAACGCCAGAATGCATAAAATTGACCTAAACGTCTCCTTTTCCTATTCTGAGTCGATTCTGCATGCTTTAAGTGTGTTTGGTGGCTCAGAACCATCAAAAAACGTTGAAATATAGTTCAAATTCAATAAAAATCGACAAAAATACAGTTTCTAGCTAAAATTTGATGGTTTCGTTGCACTTTCCGAGCCCGTAGGGTATCTGATTGGCTTAAAAGTACAAGAAAACACTTCAAAAGTGACGTTTCTGAAGAATTTTAACAGTTTTCTTGTATCTACGAACGCCAGAATGCATAAAATTGACCTAAACGTCTCCTTTTCCTATTCTGAGTCGATTCTGCATGCTTTAAGTGTGTTTGGTGGCTCAGAACCATCAAAAAACGTTGAAATATAGTTCAAATTCAATAAAAATCGACAAAAATACAGTTTCTAGCTAAAATTTGATGGTTTCGTTGCACTTTCCGAGCCCGTAGGGTATCTGATTGGCTTAAAAGTACAAGAAAACACTTCAAAAGTGACGTTTCTGAAGAATTTTAACAGTTTTCTTGTATCTACGAACGCCAGAATGCATAAAATTGACCTAAACGTCTCCTTTTACTATTCTGAGTCGATTCTGCATGCTTTAAGTGTGTTTGGTGGCTCAGAACCATCAAAAAACGTTGAAATATAGTTCAAATTCAATAAAAATCGACAAAAATACAATTTCTAGCTAAAATTTGATAGTTTCGTTGCACTTTCCGAGCCCGTTGGGTATCTGATTGGCTTAAAAGTACAAGAAAACACTTCAAAAGTGAAGTTTCTGAAGAATTTTAACAGTTTTCTTGTATCTACGAACGCCAGAATGCATAAAATTGACCTAAACGTCTCCTTTTCCTATTCTGAGTCGATTCTGCATGCTTTAAGTGTGTTTGGTGGCTCAGAACCATCAAAAAACTTTGAAATATAGTTCAAATTCAATAAAAATCGACAAAAATACAGTTTCTAGCTAAAATTTGATGGTTTCGTTGCACTTTCCGAGCCCGTTGGGTATCTGAGTGGCTTAAAAGTACAAGAAAACACTTCAAAAGTGACGTTTCTGAAGAATTTTAACAGTTTCCTTGTATCTACGAACGCCAGAATGCATAAAATTGACCTAAACGTCTCCTTTTCCTATTCTGAGTCGATTCTGCATGCTTTAAGTGTGTTTGGTGGCTCAGAACCATCAAAAAACGTTGAAATATAGTTCAAATTCAATAAAAATCGACAAAAATACAGTTTCTAGCTAAAATTTGATGGTTTCGTTGCACTTTCCGAGCCCGTAGGGTATCTGAGTGGCTTAAAAGTTCAAGAAAACACTTCAAAAGTGACGTTTCTGAAGAATTTTAACAGTTTTCTTGTATCTACGAACGCCAGAATGCATAAAATTGACCTAAACGTCTCCTTTTCCTATTCTGAGTCGATTCTGCATGCTTTAAGTGTGTTTGGTGGCTCAGAACCATCAAAAAACGTTGAAATATAGTTCAAATTCAATAAAAATCGACAAAAATACAGTTTCTAGCTAAAATTTGATGGTTTCGTTGCACTTTCCGAGCCCGTTGGGTATCTGATTGGCTTAAAAGTACAAGAAAACACTTCAAAAGTGACGTTTCTGAAGAATCTTAACAGTTTTCTTGTATCTACGAACGCCAGAATGCATAAAATTGACCTAAACGTCTCCTTTTCCTATTCTGAGTCGATTCTGCATGCTTTAAGTGTGTTTGGTGGCTCAGAACCATCAAAAAACGTTGAAATATAGTTCAAATTCAATAAAAATCGACAAAAATACAGTTTCTAGCTAAAATTTGATGGTTTCGTTGCACTTTCCGAGCCCGTAGGGTATCTGATTGGCTTAAAAGTACAAGAAAACACTTCAAAAGTGACGTTTCTGAAGAATTTTAACAGTTTTCTTGTATCTACGAACGCCAGAATGCATAAAATTGACCTAAACGTCTCCTTTTCCTATTCTGAGTCGATTCTGCATGCTTTAAGTGTGTTTGGTGGCTCAGAACCATCAAAAAACGTTGAAATATAGTTCAAATTCAATAAAAATCGACAAAAATACAGTTTCTAGCTAAAATTTGATGGTTTCGTTGCACTTTCCGAGCCCGTAGGGTATCTGATTGGCTTAAAAGTACAAGAAAACACTTCAAAAGTGACGTTTCTGAAGAATTTTAACAGTTTTCTTGTACCTACGAACGCCAGAATGCATAAAATTGACCTAAACGTCTCCTTTTCCTATTCTGAGTCGATTCTGCATGCTTTAAGTGTGTTTGGTGGCTCAGAACCATCAAAAAACGTTCAAATATAGTTCAAATTCAATAAAAATCGACAAAAATACAGTTTCTAGCTAAAATTTGATGGTTTCGTTGCACTTTCCGGGCCCGTAGGGTATCTGATTGGCTTAAAAGTACAAGAAAACACTTCAAAAGTGACGTTTCTGAAGAATTTTAACAGTTTTCTTGTATCTACGAACGCCAGAATGCATAAAATTGACCTAAACGTCTCCTTTTCCTATTCTGAGTCGATTCTGCATGCTTTAAGTGTGTTTGGTAGCTTAGAACCATCAAAAAACGTTGAAATATAGTTCAAATTCAATAAAAATCGACAAAAATACAGTTTCTAGCTAAAATTTGATGGTTTCGTTGCACTTTCCGAGCCCGTTGGGTATCTGAGTGGCTTAAAAGTACAAGAAAACACTTCAAAAGTGACGTTTCTGAAGAATTTTAACAGTTTTCTTGTATCTACGAACGCCAGAATGCATAAAATTGACCTAAACGTCTCCTTTTCCTATTCTGAATCGATTCTGCATGCTTTAAGTGTGTTTGGTGGCTCAGAACCATCAAAAAACGTTGAAATATAGTTCAAATTCAATAAAAATCGACAAAAATACAGTTTCTAGCTAAAATTTGATGGTTTCGTTGCACTTTCCGAGCCCGTAGGGTATCTGAGTGGCTTAAAAGTTCAAGAAAACACTTCAAAAGTGACGTTTCTGAAGAATTTTAACAGTTTTCTTGTATCTACGAACGCCAGAATGCATAAAATTGACCTAAACGTCTCCTTTTCCTATTCTGAGTCGATTCTGCATGCTTTAAGTGTGTTTGGTGGCTCAGAACCATCAAAAAACGTTGAAATATAGTTCAAATTCAATAAAAATCGACAAAAATTCAGTTTCTAGCTAAAATTTGATGGTTTCGTTGCACTTTCCGAGCCCGTAGGGTATCTGATTGGCTTAAAAGTACAAGAAAACACTTCAAAAGTGACGTTTCTGAAGAATTTTATCAGTTTTCTTGTATCTACGAACGCCAGAATGCATAAAATTGACCTAAACGTCTCCTTTTCCTATTCTGAGTCGATTCTGCATGCTTTAAGTGTGTTTGGTGGCTCAGAACCATAAAAAAACGTTGAAATATAGTTCAAATTCAATAAAAATCGACAAAAATACAGTTTCTAGCTAAAATTTGATGGTTTCGTTGCACTTTCCGAGCCCGTAGGGTATCTGAGTGGCTTAAAAGTACAAGAAAACACTTCAAAAGTGACGTTTCTGAAGAATTTTAACAGTTTTCTTGTATCTACGAACGCCAGAATGCATAAAATTGACCTAAACGTCTCCTTTTCCTATTCTGAGTCGATTCTGCATGCTTTAAGTGTGTTTGGTGGCTCAGAACCATCAAAAAACGTTGAAATATAGTTCAAATTCAATAAAAATCGACAAAAATACAGTTTCTAACTAAAATTTGATGGTTTCGTTGCACTTTCCGAGCCCGTAGGGTATCTGATTGGCTTAAAAGTACAAGAAAACACTTCAAAAGTGACGTTTCTGAAGAATTTTAACAGTTTTCTTGTATCTACGAACGCCAGAATGCATAAAATTGACCTAAACATCTCCTTTTCCTATTCTGAGTCGATTCTGCATGCTTTAAGTGTGTTTGGTGGCTCAGAACCATCAAAAAACGTTGAAATATAGTTCAAATTCAATAAAAATCGACAAAAATACAGTTTCTAGCTAAAATTTGATGGTTTCGTTGCACTTTCCGAGCCCGTAGGGTATCTGATTGGCTTAAAAGTACAAGAAAACACTTCAAAAATGACGTTTCTGAAGAATTTTAACAGTTTTCTTGTATCTACGAACGCCAGAATGCATAAAATTGACCTAAACGTCTCCTTTTCCTATTCTGAGTCGATTCTGCATGCTTTAAGTGTGTTTGGTGGCTCAGAACCATCAAAAAACGTTGAAATATAGTTCAAATTCAATAAAAATCGACAAAAATACAGTTTCTAGCTAAAATTTGATGGTTTCGTTGCACTTTCCGAGCCCGTAGGGTATCTGATTGGCTTAAAAGTACAAGAAAACACGTCAAAAGTGACGTTTCTGAAGAATTTTAACAGTTTTCTTGTATCTACGAACGCCAGAATGCATAAAATTGACCTAAACGTCTCCTTTTCCTATTCTGAGTCGATTCTGCATGCTTTAAGTGTGTTTGGTGGCTCAGAACCATCAAAAAACTTTGAAATATAGTTCAAATTCAATAAAAATCGACAAAAATACAGTTTCTAGCTAAAATTTGATGGTTTCGTTGCACTTTCCGAGCCCGTAGGGTATCTGATTGGCTTAAAAGTACAAGAAAACACTTCAAAAGTGACGTTTCTGAAGAATTTTAACAGTTTTCTTGTATCTACGAACGCCAGAATGCATAAAATTGACCTAAACGTCTCCTTTTCCTATTCTGAGTCGATTTTGCATGCTTTAAGTGTGTTTGGTGGCTCAGAACCATCAAAAAACTTTGAAATATAGTTCAAATTCAATAAAAATCGACAAAAATACAGTTTCTAGCTAAAATTTGATGGTTTCGTTGCACTTTCCGAGCCCGTAGGGTATCTGAGTGGCTTAAAAGTACAAGAAAACACTTCAAAAGTGACGTTTCTGAAGAATTTTAACAGTTTTCTTGTATCTACGAACGCCAGAATTCATAAAATTGGCCTAAACGTCTCCTTTTCCTATTCTGAGTCGATTCTGCATGCTTTAACTGTGTTTGGTGGCTCAGAACCATCAAAAAACGTTGAAATATAGTTCAAATTCAATAAAAATCGACAAAAATTCAGTTTCTAGCTAAAATTTGATGGTTTCGTTGCACTTTCCGAGCCCGTAGGGTATCTGATTGGCTTAAAAGTACAAGAAAACACTTCAAAAGTGACGTTTCTGAAGAATTTTAACAGTTTTCTTGTATCTACGAACGCCAGAATGCATAAAATTGACCTAAACGTCTCCTTTTCCTATTCTGAGTCGATTCTGCATGCTTTAAGTGTGTTTGGTGGCTCAGAACCATCAAAAAACGTTGAAATATAGTTCAAATTCAATAAAAATCGACAAAAATACAGTTTCTAGCTAAAATTTGATGGTTTCGTTGCACTTTCCGAGCCCGTAGGGTATCTGATTGGCTTAAAAGTACAAGAAAACACTTCAAAAATGACGTTTCTGAAGAATTTTTACAGTTTTCTTGTATCTACGAACGCCAGAATGCATAAAATTGACCTAAACGTCTCCTTTTCCTATTCTGAGTCGATTCTGCATGCTTTAAGTGTGTTTGGTGGCTCAGAACCATCA
Organism: Zophobas morio; assembly: GCF_036711695.1. Lineage (NCBI taxonomy): Eukaryota > Metazoa > Arthropoda > Insecta > Coleoptera > Tenebrionidae > Zophobas > Zophobas morio. The sequence goes on from NW_026972641.1 coordinate 22,412, forward strand.
AAAAACGTTGAAATATAGTTCAAATTCAATAAAAATCGACAAAAATACAGTTTCTAGCTAAAATTTGATGGTTTCGTTGCACTTTCCGAGCCCGTTGGGTATCTGATTGGCTTAAAAGTACAAGAAAACACTTCAAAAGTGACGTTTCTGAAGAATTTTAACAGTTTTCTTGTATCTACGAACGCCAGAATGCATAAAATTGACCTAAACGTCTCCTTTTCCTATTCTGAGTCGATTCTGCATGCTTTAAGTGTGTTTGGTGGCTCAGAACCATCAAAAAACGTTGAAATATAGTTCAAATTCAATAAAAATCGACAAAAATACAGTTTCTAGCTAAAATTTGATGGTTTCGTTGCACTTTCCGAGCCCGTGGGGTATCTGATTGGCTTAAAAGTACAAGAAAACACTTCAAAAGTGACGTTTCTGAAGAATTTTAACAGTTTTCTTGTATCTACGAACGCCAGAATGCATAAAATTGACCTAAACGTCTCCTTTTCCTATTCTGAGTCGATTCTGCATGCTTTAAGTGTGTTTGGTGGCTCAGAACCATCAAAAAACGTTGAAATATAGTTCAAATTCAATAAAAATCGACAAAAATACAGTTTCTAGCTAAAATTTGATGGTTTCGTTGCACTTTCCGAGCCCGTAGGGTATCTGATTGGCTTAAAAGTACAAGAAAACACTTCAAAAGTGACGTTTCTGAAGAATTTTAACAGTTTTCTTGTATCTACGAACGCCAGAATGCATAAAATTGACCTAAACGTCTCCTTTTCCTATTCTGAGTCGATTCTGCATGCTTTAAGTGTGTTTGGTGGCTCAGAACCATCAAAAAACGTTGAAATATAGTTCAAATTCAATAAAAATCGACAAAAATACAGTTTCTAGCTAAAATTTGATGGTTTCGTAGCACTTTCCGAGCCCGTTGGGTATCTGATTGGCTTAAAAGTACAAGAAAACACTTCAAAAGTGACGTTTCTGAAGAATTTTAACAGTTTTCTTATATCTACGAACGCCAGAATGCATAAAATTGACCTAAACGTCTCCTTTTCCTATTCTGAGTCGATTCTGCATGCTTTAAGTGTGTTTGGTGGCTCAGAACCATCAAAAAACGTTGAAATATAGTTCAAATTCAATAAAAATCGACAAAAATACAGTTTCTAGCTAAAATTTGATGGTTTCGTTGCACTTTCCGAGCCCGTTGGGTATCTGATTGGCTTAAAAGTACAAGAAAACACTTCAAAAGTGACGTTTCTGAAGAATTTTAACAGTTTTCTTGTATCTACGAACGCCAGAATGCATAAAATTGACCTAAACGTCTCCTTTTCCTATTCTGAGTCGATTCTGCATGCTTTAAGTGTGTTTGGTGGCTCAGAACCATCAAAAAACGTTGAAATATAGTTCAAATTCAATAAAAATCGACAAAAATACAGTTTCTAGCTAAAATTTGATGGTTTCGTAGCACTTTCCGAGCCCGTAGGGTATCTGATTGGCTTAAAAGTACAAGAAAACACTTCAAAAGTGACGTTTCTGAAGAATTTTAACAGTTTTCTTGTATCTACGAACGCCAGAATGCATAAAATTGACCTAAACGTCTCCTTTTCCTATTCTGAGTCGATTCTGCATGCTTTAAGTGTGTTTGGTGGCTCAGAACCATCAAAAAACGTTGAAATATAGTTCAAATTCAATAAAAATCGACAAAAATACAGTTTCTAGCTAAAATTTGATGGTTTCGTTGCACTTTCCGAGCCCGTTGGGTATCTGATTGGCTTAAAAGTACAAGAAAACACTTCAAAAGTGACGTTTCTGAAGAATTTTAACAGTTTTCTTGTATCTACGAACGCCAGAATGCATAAAATTGACCTAAACGTCTCCTTTTCCTATTCTGAGTCGATTCTGCATGCTTTAAGTGTGTTTGGTGGCTCAGAACCATCAAAAAACGTTGAAATATAGTTCAAATTCAATAAAAATCGACAAAAATACAGTTTCTAGCTAAAATTTGATGGTTTCGTTGCACTTTCCGAGCCCGTAGGGTATCTGATTGGCTTAAAAGTACAAGAAAACACTTCAAAAGTGACGTTTCTGAAGAATTTTAACAGTTTTCTTGTATCTACGAACGCCAGAATGCATAAAATTGACCTAAACGTCTCCTTTTCCTATTCTGAGTCGATTCTGCATGCTTTAAGTGTGTTTGGTGGCTCAGAACCATCAAAAAACGTTGAAATATAGTTCAAATTCAATAAAAATCGACAAAAATACAGTTTCTAGCTAAAATTTGATGGTTTCGTTGCACTTTCCGAGCCCGTAATGTATCTGATTGGCTTAAAAGTACAAGAAAACACTTCAAATGTGACGTTTCTGAAGAATTTTAACAGTTTTCTTGTATCTACGAACGCCAGAATGCATAAAATTGACCTAAACGTCTCCTTTTCCTATTCTGAGTCGATTCTGCATGCTTTAAGTGTGTTTGGTGGCTCAGAACCATCAAAAAACGTTGAAATATAGTTCAAATTCAATAAAAATCGACAAAAATACAGTTTCTAGCTAAAATTTGATGGTTTCGTAGCACTTTCCGAGCCCGTAGGGTATCTGATTGGCTTAAAAGTACAAGAAAACACTTCAAAAGTGACGTTTCTGAAGAATTTTAACAGTTTTCTTGTATCTACGAACGCCAGAATGCATAAAATTGACCTAAACGTCTCCTTTTCCTATTCTGAGTCGATTCTGCATGCTTTAAGTGTGTTTGGTGGCTCAGAACCATCAAAAAACGTTGAAATATAGTTCAAATTCAATAAAAATCGACAAAAATACAGTTTCTAGCTAAAATTTGATGGTTTCGTTGCACTTTCCGAGCCCGTAGGGTATCTGATTGGCTTAAAAGTACAAGAAAACACTTCAAAAGTGACGTTTCTGAAGAATTTTAACAGTTTTCTTGTATCTACGAACGCCAGAATGCATAAAATTGACCTAAACGTCTCCTTTTCCTATTCTGAGTCGATTCTGCATGCTTTAAGTGTGTTTGGTGGCTCAGAACCATCAAAAAACGTTGAAATATAGTTCAAATTCAATAAAAATCGACAAAAATACAGTTTCTAGCTAAAATTTGATGGTTTCTTTGCACTTTCCGAGCCCGTAGGGTATCTGATTGGCTTAAAAGTACAAGAAAACACTTCAAAAGTGACGTTTCTGAAGGATTTTAACAGTTTTCTTGTATCTACGAACGCCAGAATGCATAAAATTGACCTAAACGTCTCCTTTTCCTATTCTGAGTCGATTCTGCATGCTTTAAGTGTGTTTGGTGGCTCAGAACCATCAAAAAACGTTGAAATATAGTTCAAATTCAATAAAAATCGACAAAAATACAGTTTCTAGCTAAAATTTGATGGTTTCGTTGCACTTTCCGAGCCCGTAGGGTATCTGATTGGCTTAAAAGTACAAGAAAACACTTCAAAAGTGACGTTTCTGAAGAATTTTAACAGTTTTCTTGTATCTACGAACGCCAGAATGAGTAAAATTGACCTAAAGGTCTCCTTTTCCTATTCTGAGTCGATTCTGCATGCTTTAAGTGTGTTTGGTGGCTCAGAACCATCAAAAAACGTTGAAATATAGTTCAAATTCAATAAAAATCGACAAAAATACAGTTTCTAGCTAAAATTTGATGGTTTCTTTGCACTTTCCGAGCCCGTAGGGTATCTGATTGGCTTAAAAGTACAAGAAAACACTTCAAAAGTGACGTTTCTGAAGAATTTTAACAGTTTTCTTGTATCTACGAACGCCAGAATGCATAAAATTGACCTAAACGTCTCCTTTTCCTATTCTGAGTCGATTCTGCATGCTTTAAGTGTGTTTATTGGCTCAGAACCATCAAAAAACGTTGAAATATAGTTCAAATTCAATAAAAATCGACAAAAATACAGTTTCTAGCTAAAATTTGATGGTTTCGTTGCACTTTCCGAGCCCGTAGGGTATCTGATTGGCTTAAAAGTACAAGAAAACACTTCAAAAGTGACGTTTCTGAAGAATTTTAACAGTTTTCTTGTATCTACGAACGCCAGAATGCATAAAATTGACCTAAACGTCTCCTTTTCCTATTCTGAGTCGATTCTGCATGCTTTAAGTGTGTTTGGTGGCTCAGAACCATCAAAAAACGTTGAAATATAGTTCAAATTCAATAAAAATCGACAAAAATACAGTTTCTAGCTAAAATTTGATGGTTTCGTTGCACTTTCCGAGCCCGTAGGGTATCTGATTGGCTTAAAAGTACAAGAAAACACTTCAAAAGTGACGTTTCTGAAGAATTTTAACAGTTTTCTTGTATCTACGAACGCCAGAATGCATAAAATTGACCTAAACGTCTCCTTTTCCTATTCTGAGTCGATTCTGCATGCTTTAAGTGTGTTTGGTGGCTCAGAACCATCAAAAAACGTTGAAATATAGTTCAAATTCAATAAAAATCGACAAAAATACAGTTTCTAGCTAAAATTTGATGGTTTCGTTGCACTTTCCGAGCCCGTAGGGTATCTGATTGGCTTAAAAGTACAAGAAAACACTTCAAAAATGACGTTTCTGAAGAATTTTAACAGTTTTCTTGTATCTACGAACGCCAGAATGCATAAAATTGACCTAAACGTCTCCTTTTCCTATTCTGAGTCGATTCTGCATGCTTTAAGTGTGTTTGGTGGCTCAGAACCATCAAAAAACGTTGAAATATAGTTCAAATTCAATAAAAATCGACAAAAATACAGTTTCTAGCTAAAATTTGATGGTTTCGTTGCACTTTCCTAGCCCGTAGGGTATCTGATTGGCTTAAAAGTACAAAAAAACACTTCAAAAGTGACGTTTCTGAAGAATTTTAACAGTTTTCTTGTATCTACGAACGCCAGAATGCATAAAATTGACCTAAACGTCTCCTTTTCCTATAGTTCAAATTCAATAAAAATCGACAAAAATACAGTTTCTAGCTAAAATTTGATGGTTTCGTTGCACTTTCCGAGCCCGTAGGGTATCTGATTGGCTTAAAAGTACAAGAAAACACTTCAAAAGTGACGTTTCTGAAGAATTTTAACAGTTTTCTTGTATCTACGAACGCCAGAATGCATAAAATTGACCTAAACGTCTCCTTTTCCTATTCTGAGTCGATTCTGCATGCTTTAAGTGTGTTTGGTGGCTCAGAACCATCAAAAAACGTTGAAATATAGTTCAAATTCAATAAAAATCGACAAAAATACAGTTTCTAGCTAAAATTTGATGGTTTCGTTGCACTTTCCGAGCCCGTAGGGTATCTGATTGGCTTAAAAGTACAAGAAAACACTTCAAAAGTGACGTTTCTGAAGAATTTTAACAGTTTTCTTGTATCTACGAACGCCAGAATGCATAAAATTGACCTAAACGTCTCCTTTTCCTATTCTGAGTCGATTCTGCATGCTTTAAGTGTGTTTATTGGCTCAGAACCATCAAAAAACGTTGAAATATAGTTCAAATTCAATAAAAATCGACAAAAATACAGTTTCTAGCTAAAATTTGATGGTTTCGTTGCACTTTCCGAGCCCGTAGGGTATCTGATTGGCTTAAAAGTACAAGAAAACACTTCAAAAGTGACGTTTTTGAAGAATTTTAACAGTTTTCGTGTATCTACGAACGCCAGAATGCATAAAATTGACCTAAACGTCTCCTTTTCCTATTCTGAGTCGATTCTGCATGCTTTAAGTGTGTTTGGTGGCTCAGAACCATCAAAAAACGTTGAAATATAGTTCAAATTCAATAAAAATCGACAAAAATACAGTTTCTAGCTAAAATTTGATGGTTTCGTTGCACTTTCCGAGCCCGTAGGGTATCTGATTGGCTTAAAAGTACAAGAAAACACTTCAAAAGTGACGTTTCTGAAGAATTTTAACAGTTTTCTTGTATCTACGAACGCCAGAATGCATAAAATTGACCTAAACGTCTCCTTTTCCTATTCTGAGTCGATTCTGCATGCTTTAAGTGTGTTTGGTGGCTCAGAACCATCAAAAAACGTTGAAATATAGTTCAAATTCAATAAAAATCGACAAAAATACAGTTTCTAGCTAAAATTTGATGGTTTCGTTGCACTTTCCGAGCCCGTAGGGTATCTGATTGGCTTAAAAGTACAAGAAAACACTTCAAAAGTGACGTTTCTGAAGAATTTTAACAGTTTTCTTGTATCTACGAACGCCAGAATGCATAAAATTGACCTAAACGTCTCCTTTTCCTATTCTGAGTCGATTCTGCATGCTTTAAGTGTGTTTGGTGGCTCAGAACCATCAAAAAACGTTGAAATATAGTTCAAATTCAATAAAAATCGACAAAAATACAGTTTCTAGCTAAAATTTGATGGTTTCGTTGCACTTTCCTAGCCCGTAGGGTATCTGATTGGCTTAAAAGTACAAAAAAACACTTCAAAAGTGACGTTTCTGAAGAATTTTAACAGTTTTCTTGTATCTACGAACGCCAGAATGCATAAAATTGACCTAAACGTCTCCTTTTCCTATAGTTCAAATTCAATAAAAATCGACAAAAATACAGTTTCTAGCTAAAATTTGATGGTTTCGTTGCACTTTCCGAGCCCGTAGGGTATCTGATTGGCTTAAAAGTACAAGAAAACACTTCAAAAGTGACGTTTCTGAAGAATTTTAACAGTTTTCTTGTATCTACGAACGCCAGAATGCATAAAATTGACCTAAACGTCTCCTTTTCCTATTCTGAGTCGATTCTGCATGCTTTAAGTGTGTTTGGTGGCTCAGAACCATCAAAAAACGTTGAAATATAGTTCAAATTCAATAAAAATCGACAAAAATACAGTTTCTAGCTAAAATTTGATGGTTTCGTTGCACTTTCCGAGCCCGTAGGGTATCTGATTGGCTTAAAAGTACAAGAAAACACTTCAAAAGTGACGTTTCTGAAGAATTTTAACAGTTTTCTTGTATCTACGAACGCCAGAATGCATAAAATTGACCTAAACGTCTCCTTTTCCTATTCTGAGTCGATTCTGCATGCTTTAAGTGTGTTTGGTGGCTCAGAACCATCAAAAAACGTTGAAATATAGTTCAAATTCAATAAAAATCGACAAAAATACAGTTTCTAGCTAAAATTTGATGGTTTCGTTGCACTTTCCGAGCCCGTAGGGTATCTGATTGGCTTAAAAGTACAAGAAAACACTTCAAAAGTGACGTTTCTGAAGAATTTTAACAGTTTTCTTGTATCTACGAACGCCAGAATGCATAAAATTGACCTAAACGTCTCCTTTTCCTATTCTGAGTGGATTCTGCATGCTTTAAGTGTGTTTGGTGGCTCAGAACCATCAAAAAACGTTGAAATATAGTTCAAATTCAATAAAAATCGACAAAAATTCAGTTTCTAGCTAAAATTTGATGGTTTCGTTGCACTTTCCGAGCCCGTAGGGTATCTGATTGGCTTAAAAGTACAAGAAAACACTTTAACCTTTCGACTCCGAAGTGGGACACATTTGTGTCCCAGAAGCAGTTTTTAAGCAATATTTTTGTTAACAATTTTTTTTTTACTTTGGGATTTTCGCTAATTGTAGCGAATAACGTTTTTCATCTCCTGTATGAATTACAACATTTTATTGTATTCTACACAAATAAAATAAAATAAAAATATTAACTGGGACACAATTGTGTCCCACTTCGTCAACCAAGTATGTTACTCTGGGATCAGCTTTTCGGTGACGTGGTCCGTGCTACTATTGTGCAGACCACAATTTTTTTAGATTTGGTGTTAGCAGTGTGTGTACCTTACTTCTTAGTATGTTTAAAAGGAAAAAGCTAGATGTAACCAAAGAAGAAGTTCAAGCTACAGCTTTAGAATGCCGCTCTAGACGGTACACGATACGGACTACAAATAAACTCAAATTAAAACTTTCTGTCAGATATAGAAGGGACTATCTATTAGAATTTGGACTTGAGCTGCTAAAACCATATGCAGTAAACAGATTATCGTCTAAAGAACAACTACCAAAACGTATTGTGGATTCATTTATATTTTTGGTGCTTACAGAAGCGAATCAAAATCTTTCAAATAAAGGGACAAGGCCAACATTTTAAACCTCATGGCGATGTTCACTATGTACCTACGAGAAAAAAAGACAAAAGGACATGAAATATTTGCAATATATGTCAATAACATCTGTGTAATACTGACTGCATTAAAAAAAACTATAATATGTATTAAAAATAAAAATAAAAAATAAAAATTAATTTAAAAGCATTATTTTGTTTCGTAACATTAAAAAAAAGTTCTCTCTGTGTCCAAATTTACTATATAGTGTATAATAAATTAGATGTTCGCGACTTTATAGGTGGGACACAATTGTGTCCCACCTCGTCAACCATGTAACAATTTTAACTCCGGAGTCGAAAGGTTAAAAGTGACGTTTCTGAAGAATTTTAACAGTTTTCTTGTATCTACGAACGCCAGAATGCATAAAATTGACCTAAACGTCTCCTTTTCCTATTCTGAGTCGATTCTGCATGCTTTAAGTGTGTTTGGTGGCTCAGAACCATCAAAAAACGTTGAAATATAGTTCAAATTCAATAAAAATCGACAAAAATACAGTTTCTAGCTAAAATTTGATGGTTTCGTTGCACTTTCCGAGCCCGTTGGGTATCTGATTGGCTTAAAAGTACAAGAAAGCACTTCAAAAGTGGCGTTTCTGAAGAATTTTAACAGTTTTCTTGTATCTACGAACGCCAGAATGCATAAAATTGACCTAAACGTCTCCTTTTCCTATTCTGAGTCGATTCTGCATGCTTTAAGTGTGTTTGGTGGCTCAGAACCATCAAAAAACGTTGAAATATAGTTCAAATTCAATAAAAATCGACAAAAATACAGTTTCCAGCTAAAATTTGATGGTTTCGTTGCACTTTCCGAGCCCGTAGGGTATCTGATTGGCTTAAAAGTACAAGAAAACACTTCAAAAGTGACGTTTCTGAAGAATTTTAACAGTTTTCTTGTATCTACGAACGCCAGAATGCATAAAATTGACCTAAACGTCTCCTTTTCCTATTCTGAGTCGATTCTGCATGCTTTAAGTGTGTTTGGTGGCTCAGAACCATCAAAAAACGTTGAAATATAGTTCAAATTCAATAAAAATCGACAAAAATACAGTTTCTAGCTAAAATTTGATGGTTTCGTTGCACTTTCCGAGCCCGTAGGGTATCTGATTGGCTTAAAAGTACAAGAAAACACTTCAAAAGTGACGTTTCTGAAGAATTTTAACAGTTTTCTTGTATCTACGAACGCCAGAATGCATAAAATTGACCTAAACCTCTCCTTTTCCTATTCTGAGTCGATTCTGCATGCTTTAAGTGTGTTTGGTGGCTCAGAACCATCAAAAAACGTTGAAATATAGTTCAAATTCAATAAAAATCGACAAAAATACAGTTTCTAGCTAAAATTTGATGGTTTCGTTGCACTTTCCGAGCCCGTAGGGTATCTGATTGGCTTAAAAGTACAAGAAAACACTTCAAAAGTGACGTTTCAGAAGAATTTTAACAGTTTTCTTGTATCTACGAACGCCAGAATGCATAAAATTGACCTAAACGTCTCCTTTTCCTATTCTGAGTCGATTCTGCATGCTTTAAGTGTGTTTGGTGGCTCAGAACCATCAAAAAACGTTGAAATATAGTTCAAATTCAATAAAAATCGACAAAAATACAGTTTCTAGCTAAAATTTGATGGTTTCGTTGCACTTTCCGAGCCCGTAGGGTATCTGATTGGCTTAAAAGTACAAGAAAACACTTCAAAAGTGACGTTTCTGAAGAATTTTAACAGTTTTCTTGTATCTACGAACGCCAGAATGCATAAAATTGACCTAAACGTCTCCTTTTCCTATTCTGAGTCGATTCTGCATGCTTTAAGTGTGTTTGGTGGCTCAGAACCATCAAAAAACGTTGAAATATAGTTCAAATTCAATAAAAATCGACAAAAATACAGTTTCTAGCTAAAATTTGATGGTTTCGTTGCACTTTCCGAGCCCGTAGGGTATCTGATTGGCTTAAAAGTACAAGAAAACACTTCAAAAGTGACGTTTCTGAAGAATTTTAACAGTTTTCTTGTATCTACGAACGCCAGAATGCATAAAATTGACCTAAACGTCTCCTTTTCCTATTCTGAGTCGATTCTGCATGCTTTAAGTGTGTTTGGTGGCTCAGAACCATCAAAAAACGTTGAAATATAGTTCAAATTCAATAAAAATCGACAAAAATACAGTTTCTAGCTAAAATTTGATGGTTTCGTTGCACTTTCCGAGCCCGTAGGGTATCTGATTGGCTTAAAAGTACAAGAAAACACTTCAAAAGTGACGTTTCTGAAGAATTTTAACAGTTTTCTTGTATCTACGAACGCCAGAATGCATAAAATTGACCTAAACGTCTAATTTTCCTATTCTGAGTCGATTCTGCATGCTTTAAGTGTGTTTGGTGGCTCAGAACCATCAAAAAACGTTGAAATATAGTTCAAATTCAATAAAAATCGACAAAAATACAGTTTCTAGCTAAAATTTGATGGTTTCGTTGCACTTTCCGTGCCCGTTGGGTATCTGATTGGCTTAAAAGTACAAGAAAACACTTCAAAAGTGACGTTTCTGAAGAATTTTAACAGTTTTCTTGTATCTACGAACGCCAGAATGCATAAAATTGACCTAAACGTCTCCTTTTCCTATTCTGAGTCGATTCTGCATGCTTTAAGTGTGTTTGGTGGCTCAGAACCATCAAAAAACGTTGAAATATAGTTCAAATTCAATAAAAATCGACAAAAATACAGTTTCTAGCTAAAATTTGATGGTTTCGTTGCACTTTCCGAGCCCGTAGGGTATCTGATTGGCTTAAAAGTACAAGAAAACACTTCAAAAGTGACGTTTCTGAAGAATTTTAACAGTTTTCTTGTATCTACGAACGCCAGAATGCATAAAATTGACCTAAACGTCTCCTTTTCCTATTCTGAGTCGATTCTGCATGCTTTAAGTGTGTTTGGTGGCTCAGAACCATCAAAAAACGTTGAAATATAGTTCAAATTCAATAAAAATCGACAAAAATACAGTTTCTAGCTAAAATTTGATGGTTTCGTTGCACTTTCCGAGCCCGTAGGGTATCTGATTGGCTTAAAAGTACAAGAAAACACTTCAAAAGTGACGTTTCTGAAGAATTTTAACAGTTTTCTTGTATCTACGAACGCCAGAATGCATAAAATTGACCTAAACGTCTCCTTTTCCTATTCTGAGTCGATTCTGCATGCTTTAAGTGTGTTTGGTGGCTCAGAACCATCAAAAAACGTTGAAATATAGTTCAAATTCAATAAAAATCGACAAAAATTCAGTTTCTAGCTAAAATTTGATGGTTTCGTTGCACTTTCCGAGCCCGTAGGGTATCAGATTTTCTTAAAAGTACAAGAAAACACTTCAAAAGTGACGTTTCTGAAGAATTTTAACAGTTTTCTTGTATCTACGAACGCCAGAATGCATAAAATTGACCTAAACGTCTCCTTTTCCTATTCTGAGTCGATTCTGCATGCTTTAAGTGTGTTTGGTAGCTCAGAACCATCAAAAAACGTTGAAATATAGTTCAAATTCAATAAAAATCGACAAAAATACAGTTTCTAGCTAAAATTTGATGGTTTCGTTGCACTTTCCGAGCCCGTTGGGTATCTGATTGGCTTAAAAGTACAAGAAAACACTTCAAAAGTGACGTTTCTGAAGAATTTTAACAGTTTTCTTGTATCTACGAACGCCAGAATGCATAAAATTGACCTAAACGTCTCCTTTTCCTATTCTGAGTCGATTCTGCATGCTTTAAGTGTGTTTGGTGGCTCAGAACCATCAAGAAACGTTGAAATATAGTTCAAATTCAATAAAAATCGACAAAAATACAGTTTCTAGCTAAAATTTGATGGTTTCGTTGCACTTTCCGAGCCCGTAGGGTATCTGATTGGCTTAAAAGTACAAGAAAACACTTCAAAAGTGACGTTTCTGAAGAATTTTAACAGTTTTCTTGTATCTACGAACGCCAGAATGCATAAAATTGACCTAAACGTCTCCTTTTCCTATTCTGAGTCGATTCTGCATGCTTTAAGTGTGTTTGGTGGCTCAGAACCATCAAAAAACGTTGAAATATAGTTCAAATTCAATAAAAATCGACAAAAATACAGTTTCTAGCTAAAATTTGATGGTTTCGTTGCACTTTCCGTGCCCGTAGGGTATCTGATTGGCTTAAAAGTACAAGAAAACACTTCAAAAGTGACGTTTCTGAAGAATTTTAACAGTTTTCTTGTATCTACGAACGCCAGAATGCATAAAATTGACCTAAACCTCTCCTTTTCCTATTCTGAGTCGATTCTGCATGCTTTAAGTGTGTTTGGTGGCTCAGAACCATCAAAAAACGTTGAAATATAGTTCAAATTCAATAAAAATCGACAAAAATACAGTTTCCAGCTAAAATTTGATGGTTTCGTTGCACTTTCCGAGCCCGTAGGGTATCTGATTGGCTTAAAAGTACAAGAAAACACTTCAAAAGTGACGTTTCTGAAGAATTTTAACAGTTTTCTTGTATCTACGAACGCCAGAATGCATAAAATTGACCTAAACGTCTCCTTTTCCTATTCTGAGTCGATTCTGCATGCTTTAAGTGTGTTTGGTGGCTCAGAACCATCAAAAAACGTTGAAATATAGTTCAAATTCAATAAAAATCGACAAAAATACAGTTTCTAGCTAAAATTTGATGGTTTCGTTGCACTTTCCGAGCCCGTAGGGTATCTGATTGGCTTAAAAGTACAAGAAAACACTTCAAAAGTGACGTTTCTGAAGAATTTTAACAGTTTTCTTGTATCTACGAACGCCAGAATGCATAAAATTGACCTAAACGTCTCCTTTTCCTATTCTGAGTCGATTCTGCATGCTTTAAGTGTGTTTGGTGGCTCAGAACCATCAAAAAACGTTGAAATATAGTTCAAATTCAATAAAAATCGACAAAAATACAGTTTCTAGCTAAAATTTGATGGTTTCGTTGCACTTTCCGAGCCCGTAGGGTATCTGATTGGCTTAAAAGTACAAGAAAACATTTCAAAAGTGACGTTTCTGAAGAATTTTAACAGTTTTCTTGTATCTACGAACGCCAGAATGCATAAAATTGACCTAAACGTCTCCTTTTCCTATTCTGAGTCGATTCTGCATGCTTTAAGTGTGTTTGGTGGCTCAGAACCATCAAAAAACGTTGAAATATAGTTCAAATTCAATAAAAATCGACAAAAATACAGTTTCTAGCTAAAATTTGATGGTTTCGTTGCACTTTCCGAGCCCGTAGGGTATCTGATTGGCTTAAAAGTACAAGAAAACATTTCAAAAGTGACGTTTCTGAAGAATTTTAACAGTTTTCTTGTATCTACGAACGCCAGAATGCATAAAATTGACCTAAACGTCTCCTTTTCCTATTCTGAGTCGATTCTGCATGCTTTAAGTGTGTTTGGTGGCTCAGAACCATCAAAAAACGTTGAAATATAGTTCAAATTCCATAAAAATCGACAAAAATACAGTTTCTAGCTAAAATTTGATGGTTTCGTTGCACTTTCCGAGCCCGTAGGGTATCTGATTGGCTTAAAAGTACAAGAAAACACTTCAAAAGTGACGTTTCTGAAGAATTTTAACAGTTTTCTTGTATCTACGAACGCCAGAATGCATAAAATTGACCTAAACGTCTCCTTTTCCTATTCTGAGTCGATTCTGCATGCTTTAAGTGTGTTTGGTGGCTCAGAACCATCAAAAAACGTTGAAATATAGTTCAAATTCAATAAAAATCGACAAAAATACAGTTTCTAGCTAAAATTTGATGGTTTCGTTGCACTTTCCGAGCCCGTAGGGTATCTGATTGGCTTAAAAGTACAAGAAAACACTTCAAAAGTGAGGTTTCTGAAGAATTTTAACAGTTTTCTTGTATCTACGAACGCCAGAATGCAAAAAATTGACCTAAACGTCTCCTTTTCCTATTCTGAGTCGATTCTGCATGCCTTAAGTGTGTTTGGTGGCTCAGAACCATCAAAAAACGTTGAAATATAGTTCAAATTCAATAAAAATCGACAAAAATACAGTTTCTAGCTAAAATTTGATGGTTTCGTTGCACTTTCCGAGCCCGTAGGGTATCTGATTGGCTTAAAAGTACAAGAAAACACTTCAAAAGTGACGTTTCTGAAGAATTTTAACAGTTTTCTTGTATCTACGAACGCCAGAATGCATAAAATTGACCTAAACGTCTCCTTTTCCTATTCTGAGTCGATTCTGCATGCTTTAAGTGTGTTTGGTGGCTCAGAACCATCAAAAAACGTTGAAATATAGTTCAAATTCATAAAAAATCGACAAAAATACAGTTTCTAGCTAAAATTTGATGGTTTCGTTGCACTTTCCGAGCCCGTAGGGTATCTGATTGGCTTAAAATTACAAGAAAACACTTCAAAAGTGACGTTTCTGAAGAATTTTAACAGTTTTCTTGTATCTACGAACGCCAGAATGCATAAAATTGACCTAAACGTCTCCTTTTCCTATTCTGAGTCGATTCTGCATGCTTTAAGTGTGTTTGGTGGCTCAGAACCATCAAAAAACGTTGAAATATAGTTCAAATTCAATAAAAATCGACAAAAATACAGTTTCTAGCTAAAATTTGATGGTTTCGTTGCACTTTCCGAGCCCGTAGGGTATCTGATTGGCTTAAAAGTACAAGAAAACACTTCAAAAGTGACGTTTCTGAAGAATTTTAACAGTTTTCTTGTATCTACGAACGCCAGAATGCATAAAATTGACCTAAACGTCTCCTTTTCCTATTCTGAGTCGATTCTGCATGCTTTAAGTGTGTTTGGTGGCTCAGAACCATCAAAAAACGTTGAAATATAGTTCAAATTCAATAAAAATCGACAAAAATACAGTTTCTAGCTAAAATTTGATGGTTTCGTTGCACTTTCCGAGCCCGTAGGGTATCTGATTGGCTTAAAAGTACAAGAAAACACTTCAAAAGTGACGTTTCTGAAGAATTTTAACAGTTTTCTTGTATCTACGAACGCCAGAATGCATAAAATTGACCTAAACGTCTCCTTTTCCTATTCTGAGTCGATTCTGCATGCTTTAAGTGTGTTTGGTGGCTCAGAACCATCAAAAAACGTTGAAATATAGTTCAAATTCAATAAAAATCGACAAAAATACAGTTTCTAGCTAAAATTTGATGGTTTCGTTGCACTTTCCGAGCCCGTAGGGTATCTGATTGGCTTAAAAGTACAAGAAAACACTTCAAAAGTGACGTTTCTGAAGAATTTTAACAGTTTTCTTGTATCTACGAACGCCAGAATGCATAAAATTGACCTAAACGTCTCCTTTTCCTATTCTGAGTCGATTCTGCATGCTTTAAGTGTGTTTGGTGGCTCAGAACCATCAAAAAACTTTGAAATATAGTTCAAATTCAATAAAAATCGACAAAAATACAGTTTCTAGCTAAAATTTGATGGTTTCGTTGCACTTTCCGAGCCCGTTGGGTATCTGATTGGCTTAAAAGTACAAGAAAACATTTCAAAAGTGACGTTTCTGAAGAATTTTAACAGTTTTCTTGTATCTACGAACGCCAGAATGCATAAATTTGACCTAAACGTCTCCTTTTCCTATTCTGAGTCGATTCTGCATGCTTTAAGTGTGTTTGGTGGCTCAGAACCATCAAAAAACGTTGAAATATAGTTCAAATTCAACAAAAATCGACAAAAATACTGTTTCTAGCTAAAATTTGATGGTTTCGTTGCACTTTCCGAGCCCGTAGGGTATCTGATTGGCTTAAAAGTACAAGAAAACACTTCAAAAGTGACGTTTCTGAAGAATTTTAACAGTTTTCTTGTATCTACGAACGCCAGAATGCATAAAATTGACCTAAACGTCTCCTTTTCCTATTCTGAGTCGATTCTGCATGCTTTAAGTGTGTTTGGTGGCTCAGAACCATCAAAAAACGTTGAAATATTGTTCAAATTCAATAAAAATCGACAAAAATACAGTTTCTAGCTAAAATTTGATGGTTTCGTTGCACTTTCCGAGCCCGTAGGGTATCTGATTGGCTTAAAAGTACAAGAAAACACTTCAAAAGTGGCGTTTCTGAAGAATTTTAACAGTTTTCTTGTATCTACGAACGCCAGAATGCATAAAATTGACCTAAACGTCTCCTTTTCCTATTCTGAGTCGATTCTGCATGCTTTAAGTGTGTTTGGTGGCTCAGAACCATCAAAAAACGTTGAAATATAGTTCAAATTCAATAAAAATCGACAAAAATACAGTTTCTAGCTAAAATTTGATGGTTTCGTTGCACTTTCCGAGCCCGTAGGGTATCTGATTGGCTTAAAAGTACAAGAAAACACTTCAAAAGTGACGTTTCTGAAGAATTTTAACAGTTTTCTTGTATCTACGAACGCCAGAATGCATAAAATTGACCTAAACGTCTCCTTTTCCTATTCTGAGTCGATTCTGCATGCTTTAAGTGTGTTTGGTGGCTCAGAACCATCAAAAAACGTTGAAATATAGTTCAAATTCAATAAAAATCGACAAAAATACAGTTTCTAGCTAAAATTTGATGGTTTCGTTGCACTTTCCGAGCCCGTAGGGTATCTGATTGGCTTAAAAGTACAAGAAAACACTTCAAAAGTGACGTTTCTGAAGAATTTTAACAGTTTTCTTGTATCTACGAACGCCAGAATGCATAAAATTGACCTAAACGTCTCCTTTTCCTATTCTGAGTCGATTCTGCATGCTTTAAGTGTGTTTGGTGGCTCAGAACCATCAAAAAACGTTGAAATATAGTTCAAATTCAATAAAAATCGACAAAAATACAGTTTCTAGCTAAAATTTGATGGTTTCGTTGCACTTTCCGAGCCCGTAGGGTATCTGATTGGCTTAAAAGTACAAGAAAACACTTCAAAAGTGACGTTTCTGAAGAATTTTAACAGTTTTCTTGTATCTACGAACGCCAGAATGCATAAAATTGACCTAAACGTCTCCTTTTCCTATTCTGAGTCGATTCTGCATGCTTTAAGTGTGTTTGGTGGCTCAGAACCATCAAAAAACTTTGAAATATAGTTCAAATTCAATAAAAATCGACAAAAATACAGTTTCTAGCTAAAATTTGATGGTTTCGTTGCACTTTCCGAGCCCGTAGGGTATCTGATTGGCTTAAAAGTACAAGAAAACACTTCAAAAGTGACGTTTCTGAAGAATTTTAACAGTTTTCTTGTATCTACGAACGCCAGAATGCATAAAATTGACCTAAACGTCTCCTTTTCCTATTCTGAGTCGATTCTGCATGCTTTAAGTGTGTTTGGTGGCTCAGAACCATCAAAAAACTTTGAAATATAGTTCAAATTCAATAAAAATCGACAAAAATACAGTTTCTAGCTAAAATTTGATGGTTTCGTTGCACTTTCCGAGCCCGTTGGGTATCTGATTGGCTTAAAAGTACAAGAAAACATTTCAAAAGTGACGTTTCTGAAGAATTTTAACAGTTTTCTTGTATCTACGAACGCCAGAATGCATAAATTTGACCTAAACGTCTCCTTTTCCTATTCTGAGTCGATTCTGCATGCTTTAAGTGTGTTTGGTGGCTCAGAACCATCAAAAAACGTTGAAATATAGTTCAAATTCAACAAAAATCGACAAAAATACTGTTTCTAGCTAAAATTTGATGGTTTCGTTGCACTTTCCGAGCCCGTAGGGTATCTGATTGGCTTAAAAGTACAAGAAAACACTTCAAAAGTGACGTTTCTGAAGAATTTTAACAGTTTTCTTGTATCTACGAACGCCAGAATGCATAAAATTGACCTAAACGTCTCCTTTTCCTATTCTGAGTCGATTCTGCATGCTTTAAGTGTGTTTGGTGGCTCAGAACCATCAAAAAACGTTGAAATATAGTTCAAATTCAATAAAAATCGACAAAAATACAGTTTCTAGCTAAAATTTGATGGTTTCGTTGCACTTTCCGAGCCCGTAGGGTATCTGATTGGCTTAAAAGTACAAGAAAACACTTCAAAAGTGACGTTTCTGAAGAATTTTAACAGTTTTCTTGTATCTACGAACGCCAGAATGCATAAAATTGACCTAAACGTCTCCTTTTCCTATTCTGAGTCGATTCTGCATGCTTTAAGTGTGTTTGGTGGCTCAGAACCATCAAAAAACGTTGAAATATAGTTCAAATTCAATAAAAATCGACAAAAATACAGTTTCTAGCTAAAATTTGATGGTTTCGTTGCACTTTCCGAGCCCGTAGGGTATCTGATTGGCTTAAAAGTACAAGAAAACACTTCAAAAGTGACGTTTCTGAAGAATTTTAACAGTTTTCTTGTATCTACGAACGCCAGAATGCATAAAATTGACCTAAACGTCTCCTTTTCCTATTCTGAGTCGATTCTGCATGCTTTAAGTGTGTTTGGTGGCTCAGAACCATCAAAAAACTTTGAAATATAGTTCAAATTCAATAAAAATCGACAAAAATACAGTTTCTAGCTAAAATTTGATGGTTTCGTTGCACTTTCCGAGCCCGTTGGGTATCTGATTGGCTTAAAAGTACAAGAAAACATTTCAAAAGTGACGTTTCTGAAGAATTTTAACAGTTTTCTTGTATCTACGAACGCCAGAATGCATAAATTTGACCTAAACGTCTCCTTTTCCTATTCTGAGTCGATTCTGCATGCTTTAAGTGTGTTTGGTGGCTCAGAACCATCAAAAAACGTTGAAATATAGTTCAAATTCAACAAAAATCGACAAAAATACTGTTTCTAGCTAAAATTTGATGGTTTCGTTGCACTTTCCGAGCCCGTAGGGTATCTGATTGGCTTAAAAGTACAAGAAAACACTTCAAAAGTGACGTTTCTGAAGAATTTTAACAGTTTTCTTGTATCTACGAACGCCAGAATGCATAAAATTGACCTAAACGTCTCCTTTTCCTATTCTGAGTCGATTCTGCATGCTTTAAGTGTGTTTGGTGGCTCAGAACCATCAAAAAACGTTGAAATATTGTTCAAATTCAATAAAAATCGACAAAAATACAGTTTCTAGCTAAAATTTGATGGTTTCGTTGCACTTTCCGAGCCCGTAGGGTATCTGATTGGCTTAAAAGTACAAGAAAACACTTCAAAAGTGGCGTTTCTGAAGAATTTTAACAGTTTTCTTGTATCTACGAACGCCAGAATGCATAAAATTGACCTAAACGTCTCCTTTTCCTATTCTGAGTCGATTCTGCATGCTTTAAGTGTGTTTGGTGGCTCAGAACCATCAAAAAACGTTGAAATATAGTTCAAATTCAATAAAAATCGACAAAAATACAGTTTCTAGCTAAAATTTGATGGTTTCGTTGCACTTTCCGAGCCCGTAGGGTATCTGATTGGCTTAAAAGTACAAGAAAACACTTCAAAAGTGACGTTTCTGAAGAATTTTAACAGTTTTCTTGTATCTACGAACGCCAGAATGCATAAAATTGACCTAAACGTCTCCTTTTCCTATTCTGAGTCGATTCTGCATGCTTTAAGTGTGTTTGGTGGCTCAGAACCATCAAAAAACGTTGAAATATAGTTCAAATTCAATAAAAATCGTCAAAAATACAGTTTCTAGCTAAAATTTGATGGTTTCGTTGCACTTTCCGAGCCCGTAGGGTATCTGATTGGCTTAAAAGTACAAGAAAACACTTCAAAAGTGACGTTTCTGAAGAATTTTAACAGTTTTCTTGTATCTACGAACGCCAGAATGCATAAAATTGACCTAAACGTCTCCTTTTCCTATTCTGAGTCGATTCTGCATGCTTTAAGTGTGTTTGATGGCTCAGAACCATCAAAAAACGTTGAAATATAGTTCAAATTCAATGAAAATCGACAAAAATACAGTTTCTAGCTAAAATTTGATGGTTTCGTTGCACTTTCCGAGCCCGTAGGGTATCTGATTGGCTTAAAAGTACAAGAAAACACTTCAAAAGTGACGTTTCTGAAGAATTTTAACAGTTTTCTTGTATCTACGAACGCCAGAATGCATAAAATTGACCTAAACGTCTCCTTTTCCTATTCTGAGTCGATTCTGCATGCTTTAAGTGTGTTTGGTGGCTCAGAACCATCAAAAAACTTTGAAATATAGTTCAAATTCAATAAAAATCTTCAAAAATACAGTTTCTAGCTAAAATTTGATGGTTTCGTTGCACTTTCCGAGCCCGTAGGGTATCTGATTGGCTTAAAAGTACAAGAAAACACTTCAAAAGTGACGTTTCTGAAGAATTTTAACAGTTTTCTTGTATCTACGAACGCCGGAATGCATAAAATTGACCTAAACGTCTCCTTTTCCTATTCTGAGTCGATTCTGCATGCTTTAAGTGTGTTTGGTGGCTCAGAACCATCAAAAAACGTTGAAATATAGTTCAAATTCAATAAAAATCGACAAAAATACAGTTTCTAGCTAAAATTTGATGGTTTCGTTGCACTTTCCGAGCCCGTTGGGTATCTGATTGCCTTAAAAGTACAAGAAAACACTTCAAAAGTGACGTTTCTGAAGAATTTTAACAGTTTTCTTGTATCTACGAACGCCAGAATGCATAAAATTGACCTAAACGTCTCCTTTTCCTATTCTGAGTCGATTCTGCATGCTTTAAGTGTGTTTGGTGGCTCAGAACCATCAAAAAACGTTGAAATATAGTTCAAATTCAATAAAAATCGACAAAAATACAGTTTCTAGCTAAAATTTGATGGTTTCGTTGCACTTTCCGAGCCCGTAGGTTATCTGATTGGCTTAAAAGTACAAGAAAACACTTCAAAAGTGACGTTTCTGAAGAATTTTAACAGTTTTCTTGTATCTACGAACGCCAGAATGCATAAAATTGACCTAAACGTCTCCTTTTCCTATTCTGAGTCGATTCTGCATGCTTTAAGTGTGTTTGGTGGCTCAGAACCATCAAAAAACGTTGAAATATAGTTCAAATTCAATAAAAATCGACAAAAATACAGTTTCTAGCTAAAATTTGATGGTTTCGTTGCACTTTCCGAGCCCGTAGGGTATCTGATTGGCTTAAAAGTACAAGAAAACACTTCAAAAGTGACGTTTCTGAAGAATTTTAACAGTTTTCTTGTATCTACGAACGCCAGAATGCATAAAATTGACCTAAACGTCTCCTTTTCCTATTCTGAGTCGATTCTGCATGCTTTAAGTGTGTTTGGTGGCTCAGAACCATCAAAAAACGTTGAAATATAGTTCAAATTCAATAAAAATCGACAAAAATACAGTTTCTAGCTAAAATTTGATGGTTTCGTTGCACTTTCCGAGCCCGTTGGGTATCTGATTGGCTTAAAAGTACAAGAAAACACTTCAAAAGTGACGTTTCTGAAGAATTTTAACAGTTTTCTTGTATCTACGAACGCCAGAATGCATAAAATTGACCTAAACGTCTCCTTTTCCTATTCTGAGTCGATTCTGCATGCTTTAAGTGTGTTTGGTGGCTCAGAACCATCAAAAAACGTTGAAATATAGTTCAAATTCAATAAAAATCGACAAAAATACAGTTTCTAGCTAAAATTTGATGGTTTCGTTGCACTTTCCGAGTCCGTAGGGTATCTGATTGGCTTAAAAGTACAAGAAAACACTTCAAAAGTGACGTTTCTGAAGAATTTTAACAGTTTTCTTGTATCTACGAACGCCAGAATGCATAAAATTGACCTAAACGTCTCCTTTTCCTATTCTGAGTCGATTCTGCATGCTTTAAGTGTGTTTGGTGGCTCAGAACCATCAAAAAACGGTGAAATATAGTTCAAATTCAATAAAAATCGACAAAAATACAGTTTCTAGCTAAAATTTGATGGTTTCGTTGCACTTTCCGAGCCCATAGGGTATCTGATTGGCTTAAAAGTACAAGAAAACACTTCAAAAGTGACGTTTCTGAAGAATTTTAACAGTTTTCTTGTATCTACGAACGCCAGAATGCATAAAATTGACCTAAACGTCTCCTTTTCCTATTCTGAGTCGATTCTGCATGCTTTAAGTGTGTTTGGTGGCTCAGAACCATCAAAAAACGTTGAAATATAGTTCAAATTCAATAAAAATCGACAAAAATACAGTTTCTAGCTAAAATTTGATGGTTTCGTTGCACTTTCCGAGCCCGTTGGGTATCTGATTGGCTTAAAAGTACAAGAAAACACTTCAAAAGTGACGTTTCTGAAGAATTTTAACAGTTTTCTTGTATCTACGAACGCCAGAATGCATAAAATTGACCTAAACGTCTCCTTTTCCTATTCTGAGTCGATTCTGCATGCTTTAAGTGTGTTTGGTGGCTCAGAACCATCGAAAAACGTTGAAATATAGTTCAAATTCAATAAAAATCGACAAAAATACAGTTTGCACTTTCCGAGCCCGTAGGGTATCTGATTGGCTTAAAAGTACAAGAAAACACTTCAAAAGTGACGTTTCTGAAGAATTTTAACAGTTTTCTTGTATCTACGAACGCCAGAATGCATAAAATTGACCTAAACGTCTCCTTTTCCTATTCTGAGTCGATTCTGCATGCTTTAAGTGTGTTTGGTGGCTCAGAACCATCAAAAAACGTTGAAATATAGTTCAAATTCAATAAAAATCGACAAAAATACAGTTTCTAGCTAAAATTTGATGGTTTCGTTGCACTTTCCGAGCCCGTAGGGTATCTGATTGGCTTAAAAGTACAAGAAAACACTTCAAAAGTGACGTTTCTGAAGAATTTTAACAGTTTTCTTGTATCTACGAACGCCAGAATGCATAAAATTGACCTAAACGTCTCCTTTTCCTATTCTGAGTCGATTCTGCATGCTTTAAGTGTGTTTGGTGGCTCAGAACCATCAAAAAACGTTGAAATATAGTTCAAATTCAATAAAAATCGACAAAAATACAGTTTCTAGCTAAAATTTGATGGTTTCGTTGCACTTTCCGAGCCCGTAGGGTATCTGATTGGCTTAAAAGTACAAGAAAACACTTCAAAAGTGACGTTTCTGAAGAATTTTAACAGTTTTCTTGTATCTACGAACGCCAGAATGCATAAAATTGACCTAAACGTCTCCTTTTCCTATTCTGAGTCGATTCTGCATGCTTTAAGTGTGTTTGGTGGCTCAGAACCATCAAAAAACTTTGAAATATAGTTCAAATTCAATAAAAATCGACAAAAATACAGTTTCTAGCTAAAATTTGATGGTTTCGTTGCACTTTCCGAGCCCGTAGGGTATCTGATTGGCTTAAAAGTACAAGAAAACACTTCAAAAGTGACGTTTCTGAAGAATTTTAACAGTTTTCTTGTATCTACGAACGCCAGAATGCATAAAATTGACCTAAACGTCTCCTTTTCCTATTCTGAGTCGATTCTGCATGCTTTAAGTGTGTTTGGTGGCTCAGAACCATCAAAAAACTTTGAAATATAGTTCAAATTCAATAAAAATCGACAAAAATACAGTTTCTAGCTAAAATTTGATGGTTTCGTTGCACTTTCCGAGCCCGTTGGGTATCTGATTGGCTTAAAAGTACAAGAAAACATTTCAAAAGTGACGTTTCTGAAGAATTTTAACAGTTTTCTTGTATCTACGAACGCCAGAATGCATAAATTTGACCTAAACGTCTCCTTTTCCTATTCTGAGTCGATTCTGCATGCTTTAAGTGTGTTTGGTGGCTCAGAACCATCAAAAACGTTGAAATATAGTTCAAATTCAACAAAAATCGACAAAAATACTGTTTCTAGCTAAAATTTGATGGTTTCGTTGCACTTTCCGAGCCCGTAGGGTATCTGATTGGCTTAAAAGTACAAGAAAACACTTCAAAAGTGACGTTTCTGAAGAATTTTAACAGTTTTCTTGTATCTACGAACGCCAGAATGCATAAAATTGACCTAAACGTCTCCTTTTCCTATTCTGAGTCGATTCTGCATGCTTTAAGTGTGTTTGGTGGCTCAGAACCATCAAAAAACGTTGAAATATAGTTCAAATTCAATAAAAATCGACAAAAATACAGTTTCTAGCTAAAATTTGATGGTTTCGTTGCACTTTCCGAGCCCGTAGGGTATCTGATTGGCTTAAAAGTACAAGAAAACACTTCAAAAGTGACGTTTCTGAAGAATTTTAACAGTTTTCTTGTATCTACGAACGCCAGAATGCATAAAATTGACCTAAACGTCTCCTTTTCCTATTCTGAGTCGATTCTGCATGCTTTAAGTGTGTTTGGTGGCTCAGAACCATCAAAAAACGTTGAAATATAGTTCAAATTCAATAAAAATCGACAAAAATACAGTTTCTAGCTAAAATTTGATGGTTTCGTTGCACTTTCCGAGCCCGTAGGGTATCTGATTGGCTTAAAAGTACAAGAAAACACTTCAAAAGTGACGTTTCTGAAGAATTTTAACAGTTTTCTTGTATCTACGAACGCCAGAATGCATAAAATTGACCTAAACGTCTCCTTTTCCTATTCTGAGTCGATTCTGCATGCTTTAAGTGTGTTTGGTGGCTCAGAACCATCAAAAAACTTTGAAATATAGTTCAAATTCAATAAAAATCGACAAAAATACAGTTTCTAGCTAAAATTTGATGGTTTCGTTGCACTTTCCGAGCCCGTTGGGTATCTGATTGGCTTAAAAGTACAAGAAAACATTTCAAAAGTGACGTTTCTGAAGAATTTTAACAGTTTTCTTGTATCTACGAACGCCAGAATGCATAAATTTGACCTAAACGTCTCCTTTTCCTATTCTGAGTCGATTCTGCATGCTTTAAGTGTGTTTGGTGGCTCAGAACCATCAAAAAACGTTGAAATATAGTTCAAATTCAACAAAAATCGACAAAAATACTGTTTCTAGCTAAAATTTGATGGTTTCGTTGCACTTTCCGAGCCCGTAGGGTATCTGATTGGCTTAAAAGTACAAGAAAACACTTCAAAAGTGACGTTTCTGAAGAATTTTAACAGTTTTCTTGTATCTACGAACGCCAGAATGCATAAAATTGACCTAAACGTCTCCTTTTCCTATTCTGAGTCGATTCTGCATGCTTTAAGTGTGTTTGGTGGCTCAGAACCATCAAAAAACGTTGAAATATTGTTCAAATTCAATAAAAATCGACAAAAATACAGTTTCTAGCTAAAATTTGATGGTTTCGTTGCACTTTCCGAGCCCGTAGGGTATCTGATTGGCTTAAAAGTACAAGAAAACACTTCAAAAGTGGCGTTTCTGAAGAATTTTAACAGTTTTCTTGTATCTACGAACGCCAGAATGCATAAAATTGACCTAAACGTCTCCTTTTCCTATTCTGAGTCGATTCTGCATGCTTTAAGTGTGTTTGGTGGCTCAGAACCATCAAAAAACGTTGAAATATAGTTCAAATTCAATAAAAATCGACAAAAATACAGTTTCTAGCTAAAATTTGATGGTTTCGTTGCACTTTCCGAGCCCGTAGGGTATCTGATTGGCTTAAAAGTACAAGAAAACACTTCAAAAGTGACGTTTCTGAAGAATTTTAACAGTTTTCTTGTATCTACGAACGCCAGAATGCATAAAATTGACCTAAACGTCTCCTTTTCCTATTCTGAGTCGATTCTGCATGCTTTAAGTGTGTTTGGTGGCTCAGAACCATCAAAAAACGTTGAAATATAGTTCAAATTCAATAAAAATCGTCAAAAATACAGTTTCTAGCTAAAATTTGATGGTTTCGTTGCACTTTCCGAGCCCGTAGGGTATCTGATTGGCTTAAAAGTACAAGAAAACACTTCAAAAGTGACGTTTCTGAAGAATTTTAACAGTTTTCTTGTATCTACGAACGCCAGAATGCATAAAATTGACCTAAACGTCTCCTTTTCCTATTCTGAGTCGATTCTGCATGCTTTAAGTGTGTTTGATGGCTCAGAACCATCAAAAAACGTTGAAATATAGTTCAAATTCAATGAAAATCGACAAAAATACAGTTTCTAGCTAAAATTTGATGGTTTCGTTGCACTTTCCGAGCCCGTAGGGTATCTGATTGGCTTAAAAGTACAAGAAAACACTTCAAAAGTGACGTTTCTGAAGAATTTTAACAGTTTTCTTGTATCTACGAACGCCAGAATGCATAAAATTGACCTAAACGTCTCCTTTTCCTATTCTGAGTCGATTCTGCATGCTTTAAGTGTGTTTGGTGGCTCAGAACCATCAAAAAACGTTGAAATATAGTTCAAATTCAATAAAAATCGACAAAAATACAGTTTCTAGCTAAAATTTGATGGTTTCGTGGCACTTTCCGAGCCCGTAGGGTATCTGATTGGCTTAAAAGTACAAGAAAACACTTCAAAAGTGACGTTTCTGAAGAATTTTAACAGTTTTCTTGTATCTACGAACGCCAGAATGCATAAAATTGACCTAAACGTCTCCTTTTCCTATTCTGAGTCGATTCTGCATGCTTTAAGTGTGTTTGGTGGCCCAGAACCATAAAAAAACGTTGAAATATAGTTCAAATTCAATAAAAATCGACAAAACTACAGTTTCTAGCTAAAATTTGATGGTTTCGTTGCACTTTCCGAGCCCGTAGGGTATCTGATTGGCTTAAAAGTACAAGAAAACACTTCAAAAGTGACGTTTCTGAAGAATTTTAACAGTTTTCTTGTATCTACGAACGCCAGAATGCATAAAATTGACCTAAACGTCTCCTTTTCCTATTCTGAGTCGATTCTGCATGCTTTAAGTGTGTTTGGTGGCTCAGAACCATCAAAAAACTTTGAAATATAGTTCAAATTCAATAAAAATCTTCAAAAATACAGTTTCTAGCTAAAATTTGATGGTTTCGTTGCACTTTCCGAGCCCGTAGGGTATCTGATTGGCTTAAAAGTACAAGAAAACACTTCAAAAGTGACGTTTCTGAAGAATTTTAACAGTTTTCTTGTATCTACGAACGCCGGAATGCATAAAATTGACCTAAACGTCTCCTTTTCCTATTCTGAGTCGATTCTGCATGCTTTAAGTGTGTTTGGTGGCTCAGAACCATCAAAAAACGTTGAAATATAGTTCAAATTCAATAAAAATCGACAAAAATACAGTTTCTAGCTAAAATTTGATGGTTTCGTTGCACTTTCCGAGCCCGTTGGGTATCTGATTGCCTTAAAAGTACAAGAAAACACTTCAAAAGTGACGTTTCTGAAGAATTTTAACAGTTTTCTTGTATCTACGAACGCCAGAATGCATAAAATTGACCTAAACGTCTCCTTTTCCTATTCTGAGTCGATTCTGCATGCTTTAAGTGTGTTTGGTGGCTCAGAACCATCAAAAAACGTTGAAATATAGTTCAAATTCAATAAAAATCGACAAAAATACAGTTTCTAGCTAAAATTTGATGGTTTCGTTGCACTTTCCGAGCCCGTAGGTTATCTGATTGGCTTAAAAGTACAAGAAAACACTTCAAAAGTGACGTTTCTGAAGAATTTTAACAGTTTTCTTGTATCTACGAACGCCAGAATGCATAAAATTGACCTAAACGTCTCCTTTTCCTATTCTGAGTCGATTCTGCATGCTTTAAGTGTGTTTGGTGGCTCAGAACCATCAAAAAACGTTGAAATATAGTTCAAATTCAATAAAAATCGACAAAAATACAGTTTCTAGCTAAAATTTGATGGTTTCGTTGCACTTTCCGAGCCCGTAGGGTATCTGATTGGCTTAAAAGTACAAGAAAACACTTCAAAAGTGACGTTTCTGAAGAATTTTAACAGTTTTCTTGTATCTACGAACGCCAGAATGCATAAAATTGACCTAAACGTCTCCTTTTCCTATTCTGAGTCGATTCTGCATGCTTTAAGTGTGTTTGGTGGCTCAGAACCATCAAAAAACGTTGAAATATAGTTCAAATTCAATAAAAATCGACAAAAATACAGTTTCTAGCTAAAATTTGATGGTTTCGTTGCACTTTCCGAGCCCGTTGGGTATCTGATTGGCTTAAAAGTACAAGAAAACACTTCAAAAGTGACGTTTCTGAAGAATTTTAACAGTTTTCTTGTATCTACGAACGCCAGAATGCATAAAATTGACCTAAACGTCTCCTTTTCCTATTCTGAGTCGATTCTGCATGCTTTAAGTGTGTTTGGTGGCTCAGAACCATCAAAAAACGTTGAAATATAGTTCAAATTCAATAAAAATCGACAAAAATACAGTTTCTAGCTAAAATTTGATGGTTTCGTTGCACTTTCCGAGTCCGTAGGGTATCTGATTGGCTTAAAAGTACAAGAAAACACTTCAAAAGTGACGTTTCTGAAGAATTTTAACAGTTTTCTTGTATCTACGAACGCCAGAATGCATAAAATTGACCTAAACGTCTCCTTTTCCTATTCTGAGTCGATTCTGCATGCTTTAAGTGTGTTTGGTGGCTCAGAACCATCAAAAAACGGTGAAATATAGTTCAAATTCAATAAAAATCGACAAAAATACAGTTTCTAGCTAAAATTTGATGGTTTCGTTGCACTTTCCGAGCCCATAGGGTATCTGATTGGCTTAAAAGTACAAGAAAACACTTCAAAAGTGACGTTTCTGAAGAATTTTAACAGTTTTCTTGTATCTACGAACGCCAGAATGCATAAAATTGACCTAAACGTCTCCTTTTCCTATTCTGAGTCGATTCTGCATGCTTTAAGTGTGTTTGGTGGCTCAGAACCATCAAAAAACGTTGAAATATAGTTCAAATTCAATAAAAATCGACAAAAATACAGTTTCTAGCTAAAATTTGATGGTTTCGTTGCACTTTCCGAGCCCGTTGGGTATCTGATTGGCTTAAAAGTACAAGAAAACACTTCAAAAGTGACGTTTCTGAAGAATTTTAACAGTTTTCTTGTATCTACGAACGCCAGAATGCATAAAATTGACCTAAACGTCTCCTTTTCCTATTCTGAGTCGATTCTGCATGCTTTAAGTGTGTTTGGTGGCTCAGAACCATCGAAAAACGTTGAAATATAGTTCAAATTCAATAAAAATCGACAAAAATACAGTTTGCACTTTCCGAGCCCGTAGGGTATCTGATTGGCTTAAAAGTACAAGAAAACACTTCAAAAGTGACGTTTCTGAAAAATTTTAACAGTTTTCTTGTATCTACGAACGCCAGAATGCATAAAATTGACCTAAACGTCTCCTTTTCCTATTCTGAGTCGATTCTGCATGCTTTAAGTGTGTTTGGTGGCTCAGAACCATCAAAAAACGTTGAAAAATAGTTCAAATTCAATAAAAATCGACAAAAATACAGTTTCTAGCTAAAATTTGATGGTTTCGTTGCACTTTCCGAGCCCGTAGGGTATCTGATTGGCTTAAAAGTACAAGAAAACACTTCAAAAGTCACGTTTCTGAAGAATTTTAACAGTTTTCTTGTATCTACGAACGCCAGAATGCATAAAATTGACCTAAACGTCTCCTTTTCCTATTCTGAGTCGATTCTGCATGCTTTAAGTGTGTTTGGTGGCTCAGAACCATCAAAAAACGTTGAAATATAGTTCAAATTCAATAAAAATCGACAAAAATACAGTTTCTAGCTAAAATTTGATGGTTTCGTTGCACTTTCCGAGCCCGTAGGGTATCTGATTGGCTTAAAAGTACAAGAAAACACTTCAAAAGTGACGTTTCTGAAGAATTTTAACAGTTTTCTTGTATCTACGAACGCCAGAATGCATAAAATTGACCTAAACGTCTCCTTTTCCTATTCTGAGTCGATTCTGCATGCTTTAAGTGTGTTTGGTGGCTCAGAACCATCAAAAAACGTTGAAATATAGTTCAAATTCAATAAAAATCGACAAAAATACAGTTTCTAGCTAAAATTTGATGGTTTCGTTGCACTTTCCGAGCCCGTAGGGTATCTGATTGGCTTAAAAGTACAAGAAAACACTTCAAAAGTGACGTTTCTGAAGAATTTTAACAATTTTCTTGTATCTACGAACGCCAGAATGCATAAAATTGACCTAAACGTCTCCTTTTCCTATTCTGAGTGGATTCTGCATGCTTTAAGTGTGTTTGGTGGCTCAGAACCATCAAAAAACGTTGAAATATAGTTCAAATTCAATAAAAATCGACAAAAATACAGTTTCTAGCTAAAATTTGATGGTTTCGTTGCACTTTCCGAGCCCGTAGAGTATCTGATTGGCTTAAAAGTACAAGAAAACACTTCAAAAGTGACGTTTCTGAAGAATTTTAACAGTTTTCTTGTATCTACGAACGCCAGAATGCATAAAATTGACCTAAACGTCTCCTTTTCCTATTCTGAGTCGATTCTGCATGCTTTAAGTGTGTTTGGTGGCTCAGAACCATCAAAAAACGTTGAAATATAGTTCAAATTCAATAAAAATCGACAAAAATACAGTTTCTAGCTAAAATTTGATGGTTTCGTTGCACTTTCCGAGCCCGTAGGGTATCTGATTGGCTTAAAAGTACAAGAAAACAATTCAAAAGTGACGTTTCTGAAGAATTTTAACAGTTTTCTTGTATCTACGAACGCCAGAATGCATAAAATTGACCTAAACGTCTCCTTTTCCTATTCTGAGTCGATTCTGCATGCTTTAAGTGTGTTTGGTGGCTCAGAACCATCAAAAAACGTTGAAATATAGTTCAAATTCAATAAAAATCGACAAAAATACAGTTTCTAGCTTAAATTTGATGGTTTCGTTGCACTTTCCGAGCCCGTTGGGTATCTGATTGGCTTAAAAGTACAAGAAAACACTTCAAAATTGACGTTTCCGAAGAATTTTAACAGTTTTCTTGTATCTACGAACGCCAGAATGCATAAAATTGACCTAAACGTCTCCTTTTCCTGTTCTGAGTCGATTCTGCATGCTTTAAGTGTGTTTGGTGGCTCAGAACCATCAAAAAACG
Source organism: Zophobas morio (assembly GCF_036711695.1). NCBI lineage: Eukaryota > Metazoa > Arthropoda > Insecta > Coleoptera > Tenebrionidae > Zophobas > Zophobas morio. Next base: position 53,263 of record NW_026972641.1, read on the forward strand.
TTGAAATATAGTTCAAATTCAATAAAAATCGACAAAAATACAGTTTCTAGCTAAAATTTGATGGTTTCGTTGCACTTTCCGAGCCCGTAGGGTATCTGATTGGCTTAAAAGTACAAGAAAACACTTCAAAAGTGACGTTTCTGAAGAATTTTAACAGTTTTCTTGTATCTACGAACGCCAGAATGCATAAAATTGAACTAAACGTCTCCTTTTCCTATTCTGAGTCGATTCTGCATGCTTTAAGTGTGTTTGGTGGCTCAGAACCATCAAAAAACGTTGAAATATAGTTAAAATTCAATAAAAATCGACAAAAATACAGTTTCTAGCTAAAATTTGATGGTTTCGTTGCACTTTCCGAGCCCGTAGGGTATCTGATTGGCTTAAAAGTACAAGAAAACACTTCAAAAGTGACGTTTCTGAAGAATTTTAACAATTTTCTTGTATCTACGAACGCCAGAATGCATAAAATTGACCTAAACGTCTCCTTTTCCTATTCTGAGTCGATTCTGCATGCTTTAAGTGTGTTTGGTGGCTCAGAACCATCAAAAAACGTTGAAATATAGTTCAAATTCAATAAAAATCGACAAAAATACAGTTTCTAGCTAAAATTTGATGGTTTCGTTGCACTTTCCGAGCCCGTAGGGTATCTGATTGGCTTAAAAGTACAAGAAAACACTTCAAAAGTGACGTTTCTGAAGAATTTTAACAGTTTTCTTGTATCTACGAACGCCAGAATGCATAAAATTGACCTAAACGTCTCCTTTTCCTATTCTGAGTCGATTCTGCATGCTTTAAGTGTGTTTGGTGGCTCAGAACCATCAAAAAACGTTGAAATATAGTTAAAATTCAATAAAAATCGGCAAAAATACAGTTTCTAGCTAAAATTTGATGGTTTCGTTGCACTTTCCGAGCCCGTAGGGTATCTGATTGGCTTAAAAGTACAAGAAAACACTTCAAAAGTGACGTTTCTGAAGAATTTTAACAATTTTCTTGTATCTACGAACACCAGAATGCATAAAATTGACCTAAACGTCTCCTTTTCCTATTCTGAGTCGATTCTGCATGCTTTAAGTGTGTTTGGTGGCTCAGAACCATCAAAAAACGTTGAAATATTGTTCAAATTCAATAAAAATCGACAAAAATACAGTTTCTAGCTAAAATTTGATGGTTTCGTTGCACTTTCCGAGCCCGTAGGGTATCTGATTGGCTTAAAAGTACAAGAAAACACTTCAAAAGTGACGTTTCTGAAGAATTTTAACAGTTTTCTTGTATCTACGAACGCCAGAATGCATAAAATTGACCTAAACGTCTCCTTTTCCTATTCTGAGTCGATTCTGCATGCTTTAAGTGTGTTTGGTGGCTCAGAACCATCAAAAAACGTTGAAATATAGTTCAAATTCAATAAAAATCGACAAAAATACAGTTTCTAGCTAAAATTTGATGGTTTCGTTGCACTTTCCGAGCCCGTAGGGTATCTGATTGGCTTAAAAGTACAAGAAAACACTTCAAAAGTGACGTTTCTGAAGAATTTTAACAGTTTTCTTGTATCTACGAACGCCAGAATGCATAAAATTGACCTAAACGTCTCCTTTTCCTATTCTGAGTGGATTCTGCATGCTTTAAGTGTGTTTGGTGGCGCAGAACCATCAAAAAACGTTGAAATGTAGTTCAAATTCAATAAAAATCGACAAAAATACAGTTTCTAGCTAAAATTTGATGGTTTCGTTGCACTTTCCGAGCCCGTAGGGTATCTGATTGGCTTAAAAGTACAAGAAAACACTTCAAAAGTGACGTTTCTGAAGAATTTTAACAGTTTTCTTGTATCTACGAACGCCAGAATGCATAAAATTGACCTAAACGTCTCCTTTTCCTATTCTGAGTCGATTCTGCATACTTTAAGTGTGTTTGGTGGCTCAGAACCATCAAAAAACGTTGAAATATAGTTCAAATTCAATAAAAATCGACAAAAATACAGTTTCTAGCTAAAATTTGATGGTTTCGTTGCACTTTCCGAGCCCGTAGGGTATCTGATTGGCTTAAAAGTACAAGAAAACACTTCAAAAGTGACGTTTCTGAAGAATTTTAACAGTTTTCTTGTATCTACGAACGCTAGAATGCATAAAATTGACCTAAACGTCTCCTTTTCCTACTCTGAGTCGATTCTGCATGCTTTAAGTGTGTTTGGTGGCTCAGAACCATCAAAAAACGTTGACATATAGTTCAAATTCAATAAAAATCGACAAAAATACAGTTTCTAGCTAAAATTTGATGGTTTCGTTGCACTTTCCGAGCCCGTTGGGTATCTGATTGGCTTAAAAGTACAAGAAAACACTTTAAAAGTGACGTTTCTGAAGAATTTTAACAGTTTTCTTGTATCTACGAACGCCAGAATGCATAAAATTGACCTAAACGTCTCCTTTTCCTATTCTGAGTGGATTCTGCATGCTTTAAGTGTGTTTGGTGGCTCAGAACCATCAAAAAACGTTGAAATATAGTTCAAATTCAATAAAAATCGACAAAAATACAGTTTCTAGCTAAAATTTGATGGTTTCGTTGCACTTTCCGAGCCCGTAGGGTATCTGATTGGCTTAAAAGTACAAGAAAACACTTCAAAAGTGACGTTTCTGAAGAATTTTAACAGTTTTCTTGTATCTACGAACGCCAGAATGCATAAAATTTACCTAAACGTCTCCTTTTCCTATTCTGAGTCGATTCTGCATGCTTTAAGTGTGTTTGGTGGCTCAGAACCATCAAAAAACGTTGAAATATAGTTCAAATTCAATAAAAATCGACAAAAATACAGTTTCTAGCTAAAATTTGATGGTTTCGTTGCACTTTCCGAGCCCGTTGGGTATCTGATTGGCTTAAAAGTATGAGAAAACACTTCAAAAGTGACGTTTCTGAAGAATTTTAACAGTTTTCTTGTATTTACGAACGCCAGAATGCATAAAATTGACCTAAACGTCTCCTTTTCCTATTCTGAGTCGATTCTGCATGCTTTAAGTGTGTTTGGTGGCTCAGAACCATCAAAAAACGTTGAAATATAGTTCAAATTCAATAAAAATCGACAAAAATACAGTTTCTAGCTAAAATTTGATGGTTTCGTTGCACTTTCCGAGCCCGTAGGGTATCTGATTGGCTTAAAAGTACAAGAAAACACTTCAAAAGTGACGTTTCTGAAGAATTTTAACAGTTTTCTTGTATCTACGAACGCCAGAATGCGTAAAATTGACCTAAACGTCTCCTTTTCCTATTCTGAGTCGATTCTGCATGCTTTAAGTGTGTTTGGTGGCTCAGAACCATCAAAAAACGTTGAAATATAGTTCAAATTCAATAAAAATCGACAAAAATACAGTTTCTAGCTAAAATTTGATGGTTTCGTTGCACTTTCCGAGCCCGTAGGGTATCTGATTGGCTTAAAAGTACAAGAAAACACTTCAAAAGTGACGTTTCTGAAGAATTTTAACAGTTTTCTTGTATCTACGAACGCCAGAATGCATAAAATTGACCTAAACGTCTCCTTTTCCTATTCTGAGTCGATTCTGCATGCTTTAAGTGTGTTTGGTGGCTCAGAACCATCAAAAAACGTTGAAATATAGTTCAAATTCAATAAAAATCGACAAAAATACAGTTTCTAGCTAAAATTTGATGGTTTCGTTGCACTTTCCGAGCCCGTAGGGTATCTGATTGGCTTAAAAGTACAAGAAAACACTTCAAACGTGACGTTTCTGAAGAATTTTAACAGTTTTCTTGTATCTACGAACGCCAGAATGCATAAAATTGACCTAAATGTCTCCTTTTCCTATTCTGAGTCGATTCTGCATGCTTTAAGTGTGTTTGGTGGCTCAGAACCATCAAAAAACGTTGAAATATAGTTCAAATTCAATAAAAATCGACAAAAATACAGTTTCTAGCTAAAATTTGATGGTTTCGTTGCACTTTCCGAGCCCGTAGGGTATCTGATTGGCTTAAAAGTACAAGAAAACACTTCAAAAGTGACGTTTCTGAAGAATTTTAACAGTTTTCTTGTATCTACGAACGCCAGAATGCATAAAATTGACCTAAACGTCTCCTTTTCCTATTCTGAGTCGATTCTGCATGCTTTAAGTGTGTTTGGTGGCTCAGAACCATCAAAAAACGTTGAAATATAGTTCAAATTCAATAAAAATCGACAAAAATACAGTTTCTAGCTAAAATTTGATGGTTTCGTTGCACTTTCCGAGCCCGTAGGGTATCTGATTGGCTTAAAAGTACAAGAAAACACTTCAAAAGTGACGTTTCTGAAGAATTTTAACAGTTTTCTTGTATCTACGAACGCCAGAATGCATAAAATTGACCTAAACGTCTCCTTTTCCTATTCTGAGTCGATTCTGCATGCTTTAAGTGTGTTTGGTGGCTCAGAACCATCAAAAAACGTTGAAATATAGTTCAAATTCAATAAAAATCGACAAAAATACAGTTTCTAGCTAAAATTTGATGGTTTCGTTGCACTTTCCGAGCCCGTAGGGTATCTGATTGGCTTAAAAGTACAAGAAAACACTTCAAAAGTGACGTTTCTGAAGAATTTTAACAGTTTTCTTGTATCTACGAACGCCAGAATGCATAAAATTGACCTAAACGTCTCCTTTTCCTATTCTGAGTCGATTCTGCATGCTTTAAGTGTGTTTGGTGGCTCAGAACCATCAAAAAACGTTGAAATATTGTTCAAATTCAATAAAAATCGACAAAAATACAGTTTCTAGCTAAAATTTGATGGTTTCGTTGCACTTTCCGAGCCCGTAGGGTATCTGATTGGCTTAAAAGTACAAGAAAACACTTCAAAAGTGACGTTTCTGAAGAATTTTAACAGTTTTCTTGTATCTACGAACGCCAGAATGCATAAAATTGACCTAAACGTCTCCTTTTCCTATTCTGAGTCGATTCTGCATGCTTTAAGTGTGTTTGGTGGCTCAGAACCATCAAAAAACGTTGAAATATAGTTCAAATTCAATAAAAATCGACAAAAATACAGTTTCTAGCTAAAATTTGAAGGTTTCGTTGCACTTTCCGAGCCCGTAGGGTATCTGATTGGCTTAAAAGTACAAGAAAACACTTCAAAAGTGACGTTTCTGAAGAATTTTAACAGTTTTCTTGTATCTACGAACGCCAGAATGCATAAAATTGACCTAAACGTCTCCTTTTCCTATTCTGAGTCGATTCTGCATGCTTTAAGTGTGTTTGGTGGCTCAGAACCATCAAAAAACGTTGAAATATAGTTCAAATTCAATAAAAATCGACAAAAATACAGTTTCTAGCTAAAATTTGATGGTTTCGTTGCACTTTCCGAGCCCGTAGGGTATCTGATTGGCTTAAAAGTACAAGAAAACACTTCAAAAGTGACGTTTCTGAAGAATTTTAACAGTTTTCTTGTATCTACGAACGCCAGAATGCATAAAATTGACCTAAACGTCTCCTTTTCCTATTCTGAGTCGATTCTGCATGCTTTAAGTGTGTTTGGTGGCTCAGAACCATCAAAAAACGTTGAAATATAGTTCAAATTCAATAAAAATCGACAAAAATACAGTTTCTAGCTAAAATTTGAAGGTTTCGTTGCACTTTCCGAGCCCGTAGGGTATCTGATTGGCTTAAAAGTACAAGAAAACACTTCAAAAGTGACGTTTCTGAAGAATTTTAACAGTTTTCTTGTATCTACGAACGCCAGAATGCATAAAATTGACCTAAACGTCTCCTTTTCCTATTCTGAGTCGATTCTGCATGCTTTAAGTGTGTTTGGTGGCTCAGAACCATCAAAAAACGTTGAAATATAGTTCAAATTCAATAAAAATCGACAAAAATACAGTTTCTAGCTAAAATTTGATGGTTTCGTTGCACTTTCCGAGCCCGTAGGGTATCTGATTGGCTTAAAAGTACAAGAAAACACTTCAAAAGTGACGTTTCTGAAGAATTTTAACAGTTTTCTTGTATCTACGAACGCCAGAATGCATAAAATTGACCTAAACGTCTCCTTTTCCGATTCTGAGTCGATTCTGCATGCTTTAAGTGTGTTTGGTGGCTCAGAACCATCAAAAAACGTTGAAATATAGTTCAAATTCAATAAAATCGACAAAAATACAGTTTCTAGCTAAAATTTGATGGTTTCGTTGCACTTTCCGAGCCCGTAGGGTATCTGATTGGCTTAAAAGTACAAGAAAACACTTCAAAAGTGACGTTTCTGAAGAATTTTAACAGTTTTCTTGTATCTACGAACGCCAGAATGCATAAAATTGACCTAAACGTCTCCTTTTCCTATTCTGAGTCGATTCTGCATGCTTTAAGTGTGTTTGGTGGCTCAGAACCATCAAAAAACGTTGAAATATAGTTCAAATTCAATAAAAATCGACAAAAATACAGTTTCTAGCTAAAATTTGATGGTTTCGTTGCACTTTCCGAGCCCGTAGGGTATCTGATTGGCTTAAAAGTACAAGAAAACACTTCAAAAGTGACGTTTCTGAAGAATTTTAACAGTTTTCTTGTATCTACGAACGCCAGAATGCATAAAATTGACCAAAACGTCTCCTTTTCCTATTCTGAGTCGATTCTGCATGCTTTAAGTGTGTTTGGTGGCTCAGAACCATCAAAAAACGTTGAAATATAGTTCAAATTCAATAAAAATCGACAAAAATACAGTTTCTAGCTAAAATTTGATGGTTTCGTTGCACTTTCCGAGCCCGTAGGTTATCTGATTGGCTTAAAAATACAAGAAAACACTTCAAAAGTGACGTTTCTGAAGAATTTTAACAGTTTTCTTGTATCTACGAACGCCAGAATGCATAAAATTGACCTAAACGTCTCCTTTTCCTATTCTGAGTCGATTCTGCATGCTTTAAGTGTGTTTGGTGGCTCAGAACCATCAAAAAACGTTGAAATATAGTTCAAATTCAATAAAAATCGACAAAAATACAGTTTCTAGCTAAAATTTGATGGTTTCGTTGCACTTTCCGAGCCCGTAGGGTATCTGATTGGCTTAAAAGTACAAGAAAACACTTCAAAAGTGACGTTTCTGAAGAATTTTAACAGTTTTCTTGTATCTACGAACGCCAGAATGCATAAAATTGACCTAAACGTCTCCTTTTCCTATTCTGAGTCGATTCTGCATGCTTTAAGTGTGTTTGGTGGCTCAGAACCATCAAAAAACGTTGAAATATAGTTCAAATTCAATAAAAATCGACAAAAATACAGTTTCTAGCTAAAATTTGATGGTTTCGTTGCACTTTCCGAGCCCGTAGGGTATCTGATTGGCTTAAAAGTACAAGAAAACACTTCAAAAGTGACGTTTCTGAAGAATTTTAACAGTTTTCTTGTATCTACGAACGCCAGAATGCATAAAATTGACCTAAACGTCTCCTTTTCCTATTCTGAGTCGATTCTGCATGCTTTAAGTGTGTTTGGTGGCTCAGAACCATCAAAAAACGTTGAAATATAGTTCAAATTCAATAAAAATCGACTAAAATACAGTTTCTAGCTAAAATTTGATGGTTTCGTTGCACTTTCCGAGCCCGTAGGGTATCTGATTGGCTTAAAAGTACAAGAAAACACTTCAAAAGTGACGTTTCTGAAGAATTTTAACAGTTTTCTTGTATCTACGAACGCCAGAATGCATAAAATTGACCTAAACGTCTCCTTTTCCTATTCTGAGTCGATTCTGCATGCTTTAAGTGTGTTTGGTGGCTCAGAACCATCAAAAAACGTTGAAATATAGTTCAAATTCAATAAAAATCGACAAAAATACAGTTTCTAGCTAAAATTTGATGATTTCGTTGCACTTTCCGAGCCCGTTGGTTATCTGATTGGCTTAAAAGTACAAGAAAACAGTTCAAAAGTGACGTTTCTGAAGAATTTTAACAGTTTTCTTGTATCTACGAACGCCAGAATGCATAAAATTGACCTAAACGTCTCCTTTTCCTATTCTGAGTCGATTCTGCATGCTTTAAGTGTGTTTGGTGGCTCAGAACCATCAAAAAACGTTGAAATATAGTTCAAATTCAATAAAAATCGACAAAAATACAGTTTCTAGCTAAAATTTGATGGTTTCGTTGCACTTTCCGAGCCCGTTGGGTATCTGATTGGCTTAAAAGTACAAGAAAACACTTCAAAAGTGACGTTTCTGAAGAATTTTAACAGTTTTCTTGTATCTACGAACGCCAGAATGCATAAAATTGACCGAAACGTCTCCTTTTCCTATTCTGAGTCGATTCTGCATGCTTTAAGTGTGTTTGGTGGCTCAGAACCATTAAAAAACATTGAAATATAGTTCAAATTCAATAAAAATCGACAGAAATACAGTTTCTAGCTAAAATTTGATGGTTTCGTTGCACTTTCCGAGCCCGTAGGGTATCTGATTGGCTTAAAAGTACAAGAAAACACTTCAAAAGTGACGTTTCTGAAGAATTTTAACAGTTTTCTTGTATCTACGAACGCCAGAATGCACAAAATTGACCTAAACGTCTCCTTTTCCTATTCTGAGTCGATTCTGCATGCTTTAAGTGTGTTTGGTGGCTCAGAACCATCAAAAAACGTTGAAATATAGTTCAAATTCAATAAAAATCGACAAAAATACAGTTTCTAGCTAAAATTTGATGGTTTCGTTGCACTTTCCGAGCCCGTAGGGTATCTGATTGGCTTAAAAGTACAAGAAAACACTTCAAAAGTGACGTTTCTGAAGAATTTTAACAGTTTTCTTGTATCTACGAACGCCAGAATGCATAAAATTGACCTAAACGTCTCCTTTTCCTATTCTGAGTCGATTCTGCATGCTTTAAGTGTGTTTGGTGGCTCAGAACCATCAAAAAACGTTGAAATATAGTTCAAATTCAATAAAAATCGACAGAAATACAGTTTCTAGCTAAAATTTGATGGTTTCGTTGCACTTTCCGAGCCCGTAGGGTATCTGATTGGCTTAAAAGTACAAGAAAACACTTCAAAAGTGACGTTTCTGAAGAATTTTAACAGTTTTCTTGTATCTACGAACGCCAGAATGCATAAAATTGACCTAAACGTCTCCTTTTCCTATTCTGAGTCGATTCTGCATGCTTTAAGTGTGTTTGGTGGCTCAGAACCATTAAAAAACATTGAAATATAGTTCAAATTCAATAAAAATCGACAGAAATACAGTTTCTAGCTAAAATTTGATGGTTTCGTTGCACTTTCCGAGCCCGTAGGGTATCTGATTGGCTTAAAAGTACAAGAAAACACTTCAAAAGTGACGTTTCTGAAGAATTTTAACAGTTTTCTTGTATCTACGAACGCCAGAATGCATAAAATTGACCTAAACGTCTCCTTTTCCTATTCTGAGTCGATTCTGCATGCTTTAAGTGTGTTTGGTGGCTCAGAACCATCAAAAAACGTTGAAATATAGTTCAAATTCAATAAAAATCGACAGAAATACAGTTTCTAGCTAAAATTTGATGGTTTCGTTGCACTTTCCGAGCCCGTAGGGTATCTGATTGGCTTAAAAGTACAAGAAAACACTTCAAAAGTGACGTTTCTGAAGAATTGTAACAGTTTTCTTGTATCTACGAACGCCAGAATGCATAAAATTGACCTAAACGTCTCCTTTTCCTATTCTGAGTCGATTCTGCATGCTTTAAGTGTGTTTGGTGGCTCAGAACCATCAAAAAACGTTGAAATATAGTTCAAATTCAATAAAAATCGACAAAAATACAGTTTCTAGCTAAAATTTGATGGTTTCGTTGCACTTTCCGAGCCCGTAGGGTATCTGATTGGCTTAAAAGTACAAGAAAACACTTCAAAAGTGACGTTTCTGAAGAATTTTAACAGTTTTCTTGTATCTACGAACGCCAGAATGCATGAAATTGACCTAAACGTCTCCTTTTCCTATTCTGAGTCGATTCTGCATGCTTTAAGTGTGTTTGGTGGCTCAGAACCATCAAAAAACGTTGAAATATAGTTCAAATTCAATAAAAATCGACAAAAATTCAGTTTCTAGCTAAAATTTGATGGTTTCGTTGCACTTTCCGAGCCCGTAGGGTATCTGATTGGCTTAAAAGTACAAGAAAACACTTCAAAAGTGACGTTTCTGAAGAATTTTAACAGTTTTCTTGTATCTACGAACGCCAGAATGCATAAAATTGACCTAAACGTCTCCTTTTCCTATTCTGAGTCGATTCTGCATGCTTTAAGTGTGTTTGGTGGCTCAGAACCATCAAAAAACGTTGAAATATAGTTCAAATTCAATAAAAATCGACAAAAATACAGTTTCTAGCTAAAATTTGATGGTTTCGTTGCACTTTCCGAGCCCGTTGGGTATCTGATTGGCTTAAAAGTACAAGAAAACACTTCAAAAGTGACGTTTCTGAAGAATTTTAACAGTTTTCTTGTATCTACGAACGCCAGAATGCATAAAATTGACCTAAACGTCTCCTTTTCCTATTCTGAGTGGATTCTGCATGCTATAAGTGTGTTTGGTGGCTCAGAACCATCAAAAAAACGTTGAAATATAGTTCAAATTCAATAAAAATCGACAGAAATACAGTTTCTAGCTAAAATTTGATGGTTTCGTTGCACTTTCCGAGCCCGTAGGGTATCTGATTGGCTTAAAAGTACAAGAAAACACTTCAAAAGTGACGTTTCTGAAGAATTTTAACAGTTTTCTTGTATCTACGAACGCCAGAATGCATAAAATTGACCTAAACGTCTCCTTTTCCTATTCTGAGTCGATTCTGCATGCTTTAAGTGTGTTTGGTGGCTCAGAACCATCAAAAAACGTTGAAATATAGTTCAAATTCAATAAAAATCGACAAAAATACAGTTTCTAGCTAAAATTTGATGGTTTCGTTGCACTTTCCGAGCCCGTAGGGTATCTGATTGGCTTAAAAGTACAAGAAAACACTTCAAAAGTGACGTTTCTGAAGAATTTTAACAGTTTTCTTGTATCTACGAACGCCAGAATGCATAAAATTGACCTAAACGTCTCCTTTTCCTATTCTGAGTCG
>NW_026972642.1:0-74854 GCF_036711695.1 Zophobas morio
AGTTCAAATTCAATAAAAATCGACAAAAATACAGTTTCTAGCTAAAATTTGATGGTTTCGTTGCACTTTCCGAGCCCGTAGGGTATCTGATTGGCTTAAAAGTACAAGAAAACACTTCAAAAGTGACGTTTCTGAAGAATTTTAACAGTTTTCTTGTATCTACGAACGCCAGAATGCATAAAATTGACCTAAACGTCTCCTTTTCCTATTCTGAGTCGATTCTGCATGCTTTAAGTGTGTTTGGTGGCTCAGAACCATCAAAAAACGTTGAAATATAGTTCAAATTCAATAAAAATCGACAAAAATACAGTTTCTAGCTAAAATTTGATGGTTTCGTTGCACTTTCCGAGCCCGTAGGGTATCTGATTGGCTTAAAAGTACAAGAAAACACTTCAAAAGTGACGTTTCTGAAGAATTTTAACAGTTTTCTTGTATCTACGAACGCCAGAATGCATAAAATTGACCTAAACGTCTCCTTTTCCTATTCTGAGTCGATTCTGCATGCTTTAAGTGTGTTTGGTGGCTCAGAACCATCAAAAAACGTTGAAATATAGTTCAAATTCAATAAAAATCGACAAAAATACAGTTTCTAGCTAAAATTTGATGGTTTCGTTGCACTTTCCGAGCCCGTAGGGTATCTGATTGGCTTAAAAGTACAAGAAAACACTTCAAAAGTGACGTTTCTGAAGAATTTTAACAGTTTTCTTGTATCTACGAACGCCAGAATGCATAAAATTGACCTAAACGTCTCCTTTTCCTATTCTGAGTCGATTCTGCATGCTTTAAGTGTGTTTGGTGGCTCAGAACCATCAAAAAACGTTGAAATATAGTTCAAATTCAATAAAAATCGACAAAAATACAGTTTCTAGCTAAAATTTGATGGTTTCGTTGCACTTTCCGAGCCCGTAGGGTATCTGATTGGCTTAAAAGTACAAGAAAACACTTCAAAAGTGACGTTTCTGAAGAATTTTAACAGTTTTCTTGTATCTACGAACGCCAGAATGCATAAAATTGACCTAAACGTCTCCTTTTCCTATTCTGAGTCGATTCTGCATGCTTTAAGTGTGTTTGGTGGCTCAGAACCATCAAAAAACGTTGAAATATAGTTCAAATTCAATAAAAATCGACAAAAATACAGTTTCTAGCTAAAATTTGATGGTTTCGTTGCACTTTCCGAGCCCGTAGGGTATCTGATTGGCTTAAAAGTACAAGAAAACACTTCAAAAGTGACGTTTCTGAAGAATTTTAACAGTTTTCTTGTATCTACGAACGCCAGAATGCATAAAATTGACCTAAACGTCTCCTTTTCCTATTCTGAGTCGATTCTGCATGCTTTAAGTGTGTTTGGTGGCTCAGAACCATCAAAAAACGTTGAAATATAGTTCAAATTCAATAAAAATCGACAAAAATACAGTTTCTAGCTAAAATTTGATGGTTTCGTTGCACTTTCCGAGCCCGTAGGGTATCTGATTGGCTTAAAAGTACAAGAAAACACTTCAAAAGTGACGTTTCTGAAGAATTTTAACAGTTTTCTTGTATCTACGAACGCCAGAATGCATAAAATTGACCTAAACGTCTCCTTTTCCTATTCTGAGTCGATTCTGCATGCTTTAAGTGTGTTTGGTGGCTCAGAACCATCAAAAAACGTTGAAATATAGTTCAAATTCAATAAAAATCGACAAAAATACAGTTTCTAGCTAAAATTTGATGGTTTCGTTGCACTTTCCGAGCCCGTAGGGTATCTGATTGGCTTAAAAGTACAAGAAAACACTTCAAAAGTGACGTTTCTGAAGAATTTTAACAGTTTTCTTGTATCTACGAACGCCAGAATGCATAAAATTGACCTAAACGTCTCCTTTTCCTATTCTGAGTCGATTCTGCATGCTTTAAGTGTGTTTGGTGGCTCAGAACCATCAAAAAACGTTGAAATATAGTTCAAATTCAATAAAAATCGACAAAAATACAGTTTCTAGCTAAAATTTGATGGTTTCGTTGCACTTTCCGAGCCCGTAGGGTATCTGATTGGCTTAAAAGTACAAGAAAACACTTCAAAAGTGACGTTTCTGAAGAATTTTAACAGTTTTCTTGTATCTACGAACGCCAGAATGCATAAAATTGACCTAAACGTCTCCTTTTCCTATTCTGAGTCGATTCTGCATGCTTTAAGTGTGTTTGGTGGCTCAGAACCATCAAAAAACGTTGAAATATAGTTCAAATTCAATAAAAATCGACAAAAATACAGTTTCTAGCTAAAATTTGATGGTTTCGTTGCACTTTCCGAGCCCGTAGGGTATCTGATTGGCTTAAAAGTACAAGAAAACACTTCAAAAGTGACGTTTCTGAAGAATTTTAACAGTTTTCTTGTATCTACGAACGCCAGAATGCATAAAATTGACCTAAACGTCTCCTTTTCCTATTCTGAGTCGATTCTGCATGCTTTAAGTGTGTTTGGTGGCTCAGAACCATCAAAAAACGTTGAAATATAGTTCAAATTCAATAAAAATCGACAAAAATACAGTTTCTAGCTAAAATTTGATGGTTTCGTTGCACTTTCCGAGCCCGTAGGGTATCTGATTGGCTTAAAAGTACAAGAAAACACTTCAAATGACGTTTCTGAAGAATTTTAACAGTTTTCTTGTATCTACGAACGCCAGAATGCATAAAATTGACCTAAACGTCTCCTTTTCCTATTCTGAGTCGATTCTGCATGCTTTAAGTGTGTTTGGTGGCTCAGAACCATCAAAAAACGTTGAAATATAGTTCAAATTCAATAAAAATCGACAAAAATACAGTTTCTAGCTAAAATTTGATGGTTTCGTTGCACTTTCCGAGCCCGTAGGGTATCTGATTGGCTTAAAAGTACAAGAAAACACTTCAAAAGTGACGTTTCTGAAGAATTTTAACAGTTTTCTTGTATCTACGAACGCCAGAATGCATAAAATTGACCTAAACGTCTCCTTTTCCTATTCTGAGTCGATTCTGCATGCTTTAAGTGTGTTTGGTGGCTCAGAACCATCAAAAAACGTTGAAATATAGTTCAAATTCAATAAAAATCGACAAAAATACAGTTTCTAGCTAAAATTTGATGGTTTCGTTGCACTTTCCGAGCCCGTAGGGTATCTGATTGGCTTAAAAGTACAAGAAAACACTTCAAAAGTGACGTTTCTGAAGAATTTTAACAGTTTTCTTGTATCTACGAACGCCAGAATGCATAAAATTGACCTAAACGTCTCCTTTTCCTATTCTGAGTCGATTCTGCATGCTTTAAGTGTGTTTGGTGGCTCAGAACCATCAAAAAACGTTGAAATATAGTTCAAATTCAATAAAAATCGACAAAAATACAGTTTCTAGCTAAAATTTGATGGTTTCGTTGCACTTTCCGAGCCCGTAGGGTATCTGATTGGCTTAAAAGTACAAGAAAACACTTCAAAAGTGACGTTTCTGAAGAATTTTAACAGTTTTCTTGTATCTACGAACGCCAGAATGCATAAAATTGACCTAAACGTCTCCTTTTCCTATTCTGAGTCGATTCTGCATGCTTTAAGTGTGTTTGGTGGCTCAGAACCATCAAAAAACGTTGAAATATAGTTCAAATTCAATAAAAATCGACAAAAATACAGTTTCTAGCTAAAATTTGATGGTTTCGTTGCACTTTCCGAGCCCGTAGGGTATCTGATTGGCTTAAAAGTACAAGAAAACACTTCAAAAGTGACGTTTCTGAAGAATTTTAACAGTTTTCTTGTATCTACGAACGCCAGAATGCATAAAATTGACCTAAACGTCTCCTTTTCCTATTCTGAGTCGATTCTGCATGCTTTAAGTGTGTTTGGTGGCTCAGAACCATCAAAAAACGTTGAAATATAGTTCAAATTCAATAAAAATCGACAAAAATACAGTTTCTAGCTAAAATTTGATGGTTTCGTTGCACTTTCCGAGCCCGTAGGGTATCTGATTGGCTTAAAAGTACAAGAAAACACTTCAAAAGTGACGTTTCTGAAGAATTTTAACAGTTTTCTTGTATCTACGAACGCCAGAATGCATAAAATTGACCTAAACGTCTCCTTTTCCTATTCTGAGTCGATTCTGCATGCTTTAAGTGTGTTTGGTGGCTCAGAACCATCAAAAAACGTTGAAATATAGTTCAAATTCAATAAAAATCGACAAAAATACAGTTTCTAGCTAAAATTTGATGGTTTCGTTGCACTTTCCGAGCCCGTAGGGTATCTGATTGGCTTAAAAGTACAAGAAAACACTTCAAAAGTGACGTTTCTGAAGAATTTTAACAGTTTTCTTGTATCTACGAACGCCAGAATGCATAAAATTGACCTAAACGTCTCCTTTTCCTATTCTGAGTCGATTCTGCATGCTTTAAGTGTGTTTGGTGGCTCAGAACCATCAAAAAACGTTGAAATATAGTTCAAATTCAATAAAAATCGACAAAAATACAGTTTCTAGCTAAAATTTGATGGTTTCGTTGCACTTTCCGAGCCCGTAGGGTATCTGATTGGCTTAAAAGTACAAGAAAACACTTCAAAAGTGACGTTTCTGAAGAATTTTAACAGTTTTCTTGTATCTACGAACGCCAGAATGCATAAAATTGACCTAAACGTCTCCTTTTCCTATTCTGAGTCGATTCTGCATGCTTTAAGTGTGTTTGGTGGCTCAGAACCATCAAAAAACGTTGAAATATAGTTCAAATTCAATAAAAATCGACAAAAATACAGTTTCTAGCTAAAATTTGATGGTTTCGTTGCACTTTCCGAGCCCGTAGGGTATCTGATTGGCTTAAAAGTACAAGAAAACACTTCAAAAGTGACGTTTCTGAAGAATTTTAACAGTTTTCTTGTATCTACGAACGCCAGAATGCATAAAATTGACCTAAACGTCTCCTTTTCCTATTCTGAGTCGATTCTGCATGCTTTAAGTGTGTTTGGTGGCTCAGAACCATCAAAAAACGTTGAAATATAGTTCAAATTCAATAAAAATCGACAAAAATACAGTTTCTAGCTAAAATTTGATGGTTTCGTTGCACTTTCCGAGCCCGTAGGGTATCTGATTGGCTTAAAAGTACAAGAAAACACTTCAAAAGTGACGTTTCTGAAGAATTTTAACAGTTTTCTTGTATCTACGAACGCCAGAATGCATAAAATTGACCTAAACGTCTCCTTTTCCTATTCTGAGTCGATTCTGCATGCTTTAAGTGTGTTTGGTGGCTCAGAACCATCAAAAAACGTTGAAATATAGTTCAAATTCAATAAAAATCGACAAAAATACAGTTTCTAGCTAAAATTTGATGGTTTCGTTGCACTTTCCGAGCCCGTAGGGTATCTGATTGGCTTAAAAGTACAAGAAAACACTTCAAAAGTGACGTTTCTGAAGAATTTTAACAGTTTTCTTGTATCTACGAACGCCAGAATGCATAAAATTGACCTAAACGTCTCCTTTTCCTATTCTGAGTCGATTCTGCATGCTTTAAGTGTGTTTGGTGGCTCAGAACCATCAAAAAACGTTGAAATATAGTTCAAATTCAATAAAAATCGACAAAAATACAGTTTCTAGCTAAAATTTGATGGTTTCGTTGCACTTTCCGAGCCCGTAGGGTATCTGATTGGCTTAAAAGTACAAGAAAACACTTCAAAAGTGACGTTTCTGAAGAATTTTAACAGTTTTCTTGTATCTACGAACGCCAGAATGCATAAAATTGACCTAAACGTCTCCTTTTCCTATTCTGAGTCGATTCTGCATGCTTTAAGTGTGTTTGGTGGCTCAGAACCATCAAAAAACGTTGAAATATAGTTCAAATTCAATAAAAATCGACAAAAATACAGTTTCTAGCTAAAATTTGATGGTTTCGTTGCACTTTCCGAGCCCGTAGGGTATCTGATTGGCTTAAAAGTACAAGAAAACACTTCAAAAGTGACGTTTCTGAAGAATTTTAACAGTTTTCTTGTATCTACGAACGCCAGAATGCATAAAATTGACCTAAACGTCTCCTTTTCCTATTCTGAGTCGATTCTGCATGCTTTAAGTGTGTTTGGTGGCTCAGAACCATCAAAAAACGTTGAAATATAGTTCAAATTCAATAAAAATCGACAAAAATACAGTTTCTAGCTAAAATTTGATGGTTTCGTTGCACTTTCCGAGCCCGTAGGGTATCTGATTGGCTTAAAAGTACAAGAAAACACTTCAAAAGTGACGTTTCTGAAGAATTTTAACAGTTTTCTTGTATCTACGAACGCCAGAATGCATAAAATTGACCTAAACGTCTCCTTTTCCTATTCTGAGTCGATTCTGCATGCTTTAAGTGTGTTTGGTGGCTCAGAACCATCAAAAAACGTTGAAATATAGTTCAAATTCAATAAAAATCGACAAAAATACAGTTTCTAGCTAAAATTTGATGGTTTCGTTGCACTTTCCGAGCCCGTAGGGTATCTGATTGGCTTAAAAGTACAAGAAAACACTTCAAAAGTGACGTTTCTGAAGAATTTTAACAGTTTTCTTGTATCTACGAACGCCAGAATGCATAAAATTGACCTAAACGTCTCCTTTTCCTATTCTGAGTCGATTCTGCATGCTTTAAGTGTGTTTGGTGGCTCAGAACCATCAAAAAACGTTGAAATATAGTTCAAATTCAATAAAAATCGACAAAAATACAGTTTCTAGCTAAAATTTGATGGTTTCGTTGCACTTTCCGAGCCCGTAGGGTATCTGATTGGCTTAAAAGTACAAGAAAACACTTCAAAAGTGACGTTTCTGAAGAATTTTAACAGTTTTCTTGTATCTACGAACGCCAGAATGCATAAAATTGACCTAAACGTCTCCTTTTCCTATTCTGAGTCGATTCTGCATGCTTTAAGTGTGTTTGGTGGCTCAGAACCATCAAAAAACGTTGAAATATAGTTCAAATTCAATAAAAATCGACAAAAATACAGTTTCTAGCTAAAATTTGATGGTTTCGTTGCACTTTCCGAGCCCGTAGGGTTTCTGATTGGCTTAAAAGTACAAGAAAACACTTCAAAAGTGACGTTTCTGAAGAATTTTAACAGTTTTCTTGTATCTACGAACGCCAGAATGCATAAAATTGACCTAAACGTCTCCTTTTCCTATTCTGAGTCGATTCTGCATGCTTTAAGTGTGTTTGGTGGCTCAGAACCATCAAAAAACGTTGAAATATAGTTCAAATTCAATAAAAATCGACAAAAATACAGTTTCTAGCTAAAATTTGATGGTTTCGTTGCACTTTCCGAGCCCGTTGGGTATCTGATTGGCTTAAAAGTACAAGAAAACACTTCAAAAGTGACGTTTCTGAAGAATTTTAACAGTTTTCTTGTATCTACGAACGCCAGAATGCATAAAATTGACCTAAACGTCTCCTTTTCCTATTCTGAGTCGATTCTGCATGCTTTAAGTGTGTTTGGTGGCTCAGAACCATCAAAAAACGTTGAAATATAGTTCAAATTCAATAAAAATCGACAAAAATACTGTTTCTAGCTAAAATTTGATGGTTTCGTTGCACTTTCCGAGCCCGTAGGGTATCTGATTGGCTTAAAAGTACAAGAAAACACTTCAAAAGTGACGTTTCTGAAGAATTTTAACAGTTTTCTTGTATCTACGAACGCCAGAATGCATAAAATTGACCTAAACGTCTCCTTTTCCTATTCTGAGTCGATTCTGCATGCTTTAAGTGTGTTTGGTGGCTCAGAACCATCAAAAAACGTTGAAATATAGTTCAAATTCAATAAAAATCGACAAAAATACAGTTTCTAGCTAAAATTTGATGGTTTCGTTGCACTTTCCGAGCCCGTAGGGTATCTGATTGGCTTAAAAGTACAAGAAAACACTTCAAAAGTGACGTTTCTGAAGAATTTTAACAGTTTTCTTGTATCTACGAACGCCAGAATGCATAAAATTGACCTAAACGTCTCCTTTTCCTATTCTGAGTCGATTCTGCATGCTTTAAGTGTGTTTGGTGGCTCAGAACCATCAAAAAACGTTGAAATATAGTTCAAATTCAATAAAAATCGACAAAAATACAGTTTCTAGCTAAAATTTGATGGTTTCGTTGCACTTTCCGAGCCCGTAGGGTATCTGATTGGCTTAAAAGTACAAGAAAACACTTCAAAAGTGACGTTTCTGAAGAATTTTAACAGTTTTCTTGTATCTACGAACGCCAGAATGCATAAAATTGACCTAAACGTCTCCTTTTCCTATTCTGAGTCGATTCTGCATGCTTTAAGTGTGTTTGGTGGCTCAGAACCATCAAAAAACGTTGAAATATAGTTCAAATTCAATAAAAATCGACAAAAATACAGTTTCTAGCTAAAATTTGATGGTTTCGTTGCACTTTCCGAGCCCGTAGGGTATCTGATTGGCTTAAAAGTACAAGAAAACACTTCAAAAGTGACGTTTCTGAAGAATTTTAACAGTTTTCTTGTATCTACGAACGCCAGAATGCATAAAATTGACCTAAACGTCTCCTTTTCCTATTCTGAGTCGATTCTGCATGCTTTAAGTGTGTTTGGTGGCTCAGAACCATCAAAAAACGTTGAAATATAGTTCAAATTCAATAAAAATCGACAAAAATACAGTTTCTAGCTAAAATTTGATGGTTTCGTTGCACTTTCCGAGCCCGTAGGGTATCTGATTGGCTTAAAAGTACAAGAAAACACTTCAAAAGTGACGTTTCTGAAGAATTTTAACAGTTTTCTTGTATCTACGAACGCCAGAATGCATAAAATTGACCTAAACGTCTCCTTTTCCTATTCTGAGTCGATTCTGCATGCTTTAAGTGTGTTTGGTGGCTCAGAACCATCAAAAAACGTTGAAATATAGTTCAAATTCAATAAAAATCGACAAAAATACAGTTTCTAGCTAAAATTTGATGGTTTCGTTGCACTTTCCGAGCCCGTAGGGTATCTGATTGGCTTAAAAGTACAAGAAAACACTTCAAAAGTGACGTTTCTGAAGAATTTTAACAGTTTTCTTGTATCTACGAACGCCAGAATGCATAAAATTGACCTAAACGTCTCCTTTTCCTATTCTGAGTCGATTCTGCATGCTTTAAGTGTGTTTGGTGGCTCAGAACCATCAAAAAACGTTGAAATATAGTTCAAATTCAATAAAAATCGACAAAAATACAGTTTCTAGCTAAAATTTGATGGTTTCGTTGCACTTTCCGAGCCCGTAGGGTATCTGATTGGCTTAAAAGTACAAGAAAACACTTCAAAAGTGACGTTTCTGAAGAATTTTAACAGTTTTCTTGTATCTACGAACGCCAGAATGCATAAAATTGACCTAAACGTCTCCTTTTCCTATTCTGAGTCGATTCTGCATGCTTTAAGTGTGTTTGGTGGCTCAGAACCATCAAAAAACGTTGAAATAAAGTTCAAATTCAATAAAAATCGACAAAAATACAGTTTCTAGCTAAAATTTGATGGTTTCGTTGCACTTTCCGAGCCCGTTGGGTATCTGATTGGCTTAAAAGTACAAGAAAACACTTCAAAAGTGACGTTTCTGAAGAATTTTAACAGTTTTCTTGTATCTACGAACGCCAGAATGCATAAAATTGACCTAAACGTCTCCTTTTCCTACTCTGAGTCGATTCTGCATGCTTTAAGTGTGTTTGGTGGCTCAGAACCATCAAAAAACGTTGAAATATAGTTCAAATTCAATAAAAATCGACAAAAATACAGTTTCTAGCTAAAATTTGATGGTTTCGTTGCACTTTCCGAGCCCGTAGGGTATCTGATTGGCTTAAAAGTACAAGAAAACACTTCAAAAGTGACGTTTCTGAAGAATTTTAACAGTTTTCTTGTATCTACGAACGCCAGAATGCATAAAATTGACCTAAACGTCTCCTTTTCCTATTCTGAGTCGATTCTGCATGCTTTAAGTGTGTTTGGTGGCTCAGAACCATCAAAAAACGTTGAAATATAGTTCAAATTCAATAAAAATCGACAAAAATACAGTTTCTAGCTAAAATTTGATGGTTTCGTTGCACTTTCCGAGCCCGTAGGGTATCTGATTGGCTTAAAAGTACAAGAAAATACTTCAAAAGTGACGTTTCTGAAGAATTTTAACAGTTTTCTTGTATCTACGAACGCCAGAATGCATAAAATTGACCTAAACGTCTCCTTTTCCTATTCTGAGTCGATTCTGCATGCTTTAAGTGTGTTTGGTGGCTCAGAACCATCAAAAAACTTTGAAATATAGTTCAAATTCAATAAAAATCGACAAAAATA
Source organism: Zophobas morio (assembly GCF_036711695.1). NCBI lineage: Eukaryota > Metazoa > Arthropoda > Insecta > Coleoptera > Tenebrionidae > Zophobas > Zophobas morio. The sequence goes on from NW_026972642.1 coordinate 10,242, forward strand.
CAGTTTCTAGCTAAAATTTGATGGTTTCGTTCCACTTTCCGAGCCCGTAGGGTATCTGATTGGCTTAAAAGTACAAGAAAACACTTCAAAAGTGACGTTTCTGAAGAATTTTAACAGTTTTCTTGTATCTACGAACGCCAGAATGCATAAAATTGACCTAAACGTCTCCTTTTCCTATTCTGAGTCGATTCTGCATGCTTTAAGTGTGTTTGGTGGCTCAGAACCATCAAAAAACGTTGAAATATAGTTCAAATTCAATAAAAATCGACAAAAATACAGTTTCTAGCTAAAATTTGATGGTTTCGTTGCACTTTCCGAGCCCGTAGGATATCTGATTGGCTTAAAAGTACAAGAAAACACTTCAAAAGGGACGTTTCTGAAGAATTTTAACAGTTTTCTTGTATCTACGAACGCCAGAATGCATAAAATTGACCTAAACGTCTCCTTTTCCTATTCTGAGTCGATTCTGCATGCTTTAAGTGTGTTTGGTGGCTCAGAACCATCAAAAAACGTTGAAATATAGTTCAAATTCAATAAAAATCGACAAAAATACAGTTTCTAGCTAAAATTTGATGGTTTCGTTGCACTTTCCGAGCCCGTAGGGTATCTGATTGGCTTAAAAGTACAAGAAAACACTTCAAAAGTGACGTTTCTGAAGAATTTTAACAGTTTTCTTGTATCTACGAACGCCAGAATGCATAAAATTGACCTAAACGTCTCCTTTTCCTATTCTGAGTCGATTCTGCATGCTTTAAGTGTGTTTGGTGGCTCAGAACCATCAAAAAACGTTGAAATATAGTTCAAATTCAATAAAAATCGACAAAAATACAGTTTCTAGCTAAAATTTGATGGTTTCGTTGCACTTTCCGAGCCCGTAGGGTATCTGATTGGCTTAAAAGTACAAGAAAACACTTCAAAAGTGACGTTTCTGAAGAATTTTAACAGTTTTCTTGAATCTACGAACGCCAGAATGCATAAAATTGACCTAAACGTCTCCTTTTCCTATTCTGAGTCGATTCTGCATGCTTTAAGTGTGTTTGGTGGCTCAGAACCATCAAAAAACGTTGAAATATAGTTCAAATTCAATAAAAATCGACAAAAATACAGTTTCTAGCTAAAATTTGATGGTTTCGTTGCACTTTCCGAGCCCGTAGGGTATCTGATTGGCTTAAAAGTACAAGAAAACACTTCAAAAGTGACGTTTCTGAAGAATTTTAACATTTTTCTTGAATCTACGAACGCCAGAATGCATAAAATTGACCTAAACGTCTCCTTTTCCTATTCTGAGTCGATTCTGCATGCTTTAAGTGTGTTTGGTGGCTCAGAACCATCAAAAAACGTTGAAATATAGTTCAAATTCAATAAAAATCGACAAAAATACAGTTTCTAGCTAAAATTTGATGGTTTCGTTGCACTTTCCGAGCCCGTTGGGTATCTGATTGGCTTAAAAGTACAAGAAAACACTTCAAAAGTGACGTTTCTGAAGAATTTTAACAGTTTTCTTGTATCTACGAACGCCAGAATGCATAAAATTGACCTAAACGTCTCCTTTTCCTATTCTGAATCGATTCTGCATGCTTTAAGTGTGTTTGGTGGCTCAGAACCATCAAAAAACGTTGAAATATAGTTCAAATTCAATAAAAATCAACAAAAATACAGTTTCTAGCTAAAATTTGATGGTTTCGTTGCACTTTCCGAGCCCGTAGGGTATCTGATTGGCTTAAAAGTACAAGAAAACACTTCAAAAGTGACGTTTCTGAAGAATTTTAACAGTTTTCTTGTATCTACGAACGCCAGAATGCATAAAATTGACCTAAACGTCTCCTTTTCCTATTCTGAGTCGATTCTGCATGCTTTAAGTGTGTTTGGTGGCTCAGAACCATCAAAAAACGTTGAAATATAGTTCAAATTCAATAAAAATCGACAAAAATACAGTTTCTAGCTAAAATTTGATGGTTTCGTTGCACTTTCCGAGCCCGTAGGGTATCTGATTGGCTTAAAAGTACAAGAAAACACTTCAAAAGTGACGTTTCTGAAGAATTTTAACAGTTTTCTTGTATCTACGAACGCCAGAATGCATAAAATTGACCTAAACGTCTCCTTTTCCTATTCTGAGTCGATTCTGCATGCTTTAAGTGTGTTTGGTGGCTCAGAACCATCAAAAAACGTTGAAATATAGTTCAAATTCAATAAAAATCGACAAAAATACAGTTTCTAGCTAAAATTTGATGGTTTCGTTGCACTTTCCGAGCCCGTAGGGTATCTGATTGGCTTAAAAGTACAAGAAAACACTTCAAAAGTGAGGTTTCTGAAGAATTTTAACAGTTTTCTTGTATCTACGAACGCCAGAATGCATAAAATTGACCTAAACGTCTCCTTTTCCTATTCTGAGTCGATTCTGCATGCTTTAAGTGTGTTTGGTGGCTCAGAACCATCAAAAAACGTTGAAATATAGTTCAAATTCAATAAAAATCGACAAAAATACAGTTTCTAGCTAAAATTTGATGGTTTCGTTGCACTTTCCGAGCCCGTAGGGTATCTGATTGGCTTAAAAGTACAAGAAAACACTTCAAAAGTGACGTTTCTGAAGAATTTTAACAGTTTTCTTGTATCAACGAACCCCAGAATGCATAAAATTGACCTAAACGTCTCCTTTTCCTATTCTGAGTCGATTCTGCATGCTTTAAGTGTGTTTGGTGGCTCAGAACCTTCAAAAAACGTTGAAATTTAGTTCAAATTCAATAAAAATCGACAAAAATACAGTTTCTATCTAAAATTTGATGGTTTCTTTGCACTTTCCGAGCCCGTAGGGTATCTGATTGGCTTAAAAGTACAAGAAAACACTTCAAAAGTGACGTTTCTGAAGAATTTTAACAGTTTTCTTGTATCTACGAACGCCAGAATGCATAAAATTGACCTAAACGTCTCCTTTTCCTATTCTGAGTCGTTTCTGCATGCTTTAAGTGTGTTTGGTGGCTCAGAACCATCAAAAAACGTTGAAATTTTGTTCAAATTCAATAAAAATCGACAAAAATACAGTTTCTAGCTAAAATTTGATGGTTTCGTTGCACTTTCCGAGCCCGTAGGGTATCTGATTGGCTTAAAAGTACAAGAAAACACTTCAAAAGTGACGTTTCTGAAGAATTTTAACAGTTTTCTTGTATCTACGAACGCCAGAATGCACAAAATTGACCTAAACGTCTCCTTTTCCTATTCTGAGTCGATTCTGCATGCTTTAAGTGTGTTTGGTGGCTCAGAACCATCAAAAAACGTTGAAATATAGTTCAAATTCAATAAAAATCGACAAAAATACAGTTTCTAGCTAAAATTTGATGGTTTCGTTGCACTTTCCGAGCCCGTAGGGTATCTGATTGGCTTAAAAGTACAAGAAAACACTTCAAAAGTGACGTTTCTGAAGAATTTTAACAGTTTTCTTGTATCTACGAACGCCAGAATGCATAAAATTGACCTAAACGTCTCCTTTTCCTATTCTGAGTCGATTCTGCATGCTTTAAGTGTGTTTGGTGGCTCAGAACCATCAAAAAACGTTGAAATATAGTTCAAATTCAATAAAAATCGACAAAAATACAGTTTCTAGCTAAAATTTGATGGTTTCGTTGCACTTTCCGAGCCCGTCGGGTATCTGATTGGCTTAAAAGTACAAGAAAACACTTCAAAAGTGACGTTTCTGAAGAATTTTAACAGTTTTCTTGTATCTACGAACGCCAGAATGCACAAAATTCACCTAAACGTCTCCTTTTCCTATTCTGAGTCGATTCTGCATGCTTTAAGTGTGTTTAGTGGCTCAGAACCATCAAAAAACGTTGAAATATAGTTCAAATTCAATAAAAATCGACAAAAATACAGTTTCTAGCTAAAATTTGATGGTTTCGTTGCACTTTCCGAGCCCGTAGGGTATCTGATTGGCTTAAAAGTACAAGAAAACACTTCAAAAGTGACGTTTCTGAAGAATTTTAACAGTTTTCTTGTATCTACGAACGCCAGAATGCATAAAATTGACCTAAACGTCTCCGTTTCCTATTCTGAGTCGATTCTGCATGCTTTAAGTGTGTTTGGTGGCTCAGAACCATCAAAAAACGTTGAAATATAGTTCAAATTCAATAAAAATCGACAAAAATACAGTTTCTAGCTAAAATTTGATGGTTTCGTTGCACTTTCCGAGCCCGTAGGGTATCTGATTGGCTTAAAAGTACAAGAAAACACTTCAAAAGTGACGTTTCTGAAGAATTTTAAGAGTTTTCTTGTATCTACGAACGCCAGAATGCATAAAATTGACCTAAACGTCTCCTTTTCCTATTCTGAGTCGATTCTGCATGCTTTAAGTGTGTTTGGTGGCTCAGAACCATCAAAAAACGTTGAAATATAGTTCAAATTCAATAAAAATCGACAAAAAACAGTTTCTAGCTAAAATTTGATGGTTTCGTTGCACTTTCCGAGCCCGTAGGGTATCTGATTGGCTTAAAAGTACAAGAAAACACTTCAAAAGTGACGTTTCTGAAGAATTTTAACAGTTTTCTTGTATCTACGAACGCCAGAATGCATAAAATTGACCTAAACGTCTCCTTTTCCTGTTCTGAGTCGATTCTGCATGCTTTAAGTGTGTTTGGTGGCTCAGAACCATCAAAAAACGTTGAAATATAGTTCAAATTCAATAAAAATCGACAAAAATACAGTTTCTAGCTAAAATTTGATGGTTTCGTTGCACTTTCCGAGCCCGTAGGGTATCTGATTGGCTTAAAAGTACAAGAAAACACTTCAAAAGTGACGTTTCTGAAGAATTTTAACAGTTTTCTTGTTTCTACGAACGCCAGAATGCATAAAATTGACCTAAACGTCTCCTTTTCCTGTTCTGAGTCGATTCTGCATGCTTTAAGTGTGTTTGGTGGCTCAGAACCATCAAAAAACGTTGAAATATAGTTCAAATTCAATAAAAATCGACAAAAATACAGTTTCTAGCTAAAATTTGATGGTTTCGTTGCACTTTCCGAGCCCGTAGGGTATCTGATTGGCTTAAAAGTACAAGAAAACACTTCAAAAGTGACGTTTCTGAAGAATTTTAACAGTTTTCTTGTATCTACGAACGCCAGAATGCATAAAATTGACCTAAACGTCTCCTTTTCCTGTTCTGAGTCGATTCTGCATGCTTTAAGTGTGTTTGGTGGCTCAGAACCATCAAAAAACGTTGAAATATAGTTCAAATTCAATAAAAATCGACAAAAATACAGTTTCTAGCTAAAATTTGATGGTTTCGTTGCACTTTCCGAGCCCGTAGGGTATCTGATTGGCTTAAAAGTACAAGAAAACACTTCAAAAGTGACGTTTCTGAAGAATTTTAACAGTTTTCTTGTATCTACGAACGCCAGAATGCATAAAATTGACCTAAACGTCTCCTTTTCCTATTCTGAGTCAATTCTGCATGCTTTAAGTGTGTTTGGTGGCTCAGAACCATCAAAAAACGTTGAAATATAGTTCAAATTCAATAAAAATCGACAAAAATACAGTTTCTAGCTAAAATTTGATGGTTTCGTTGCACTTTCCGAGCCCGTAGGGTATCTGATTGGCTTAAAAGTACAAGAAAACACTTCAAAAGTGACGTTTCTGAAGAATTTTAACAGTTTTCTTGTATCTACGAACGCCAGAATGCATAAAATTGACCTAAACGTCTCCTTTTCCTATTCTGAGTCGATTCTGCATGCTTTAAGTGTGTTTGGTGGCTCAGAACCATCAAAAAACGTTGAAATATAGTTCAAATTCAATAAAAATCGACAAAAATACAGTTTCTAGCTAAAATTTGATGGTTTCGTTGCACTTTCCGAGCCCGTAGGGTATCTGATTGGCTTAAAAGTACAAGAAAATCGACAAAAATACAGTTTCTAGCTAAAATTAGATGGTTTCGTTGCACTTTCCGAGCCCGTAGGGTATCTGATTGGCTTAAAAGTACAAGAAAACACTTCAAAAGTGACGTTTCTGAAGAATTTTAACAGTTTTCTTGTATCTACGAACGCCAGAATGCATAAAATTGACCTAAACGTCTCCTTTTCCTATTCTGAGTCGATTCTGCATGCTTTAAGTGTGTTTGGTGGCTCAGAACCATCAAAAAACGTTGAAATATAGTTCAAATTCAATAAAAATCGACAAAAATACAGTTTCTAGCTAAAATTTGATGGTTTCGTTGCACTTTCCGAGCCCGTGGGGTATCTGATTGGCTTAAAAGTACAAGAAAACACTTCAAAAGTGACGTTTCTGAAGAATTTTAACAGTTTTCTTGTATCTACGAACGCCAGAATGCATAAAATTGACCTAAACGTCTCCTTTTCCTATTCTGAGTCGATTCTGCATGCTTTAAGTGTGTTTGGTGGCTCAGAACCATCAAAAAACGTTGAAATATAGTTCAAATTCAATAAAAATCGACAAAAATACAGTTTCTAGCTAAAATTTGATGGTTTCGTTGCACTTTCCGAGCCCGTAGGGTATCTGATTGGCTTAAAAGTACAAGAAAACACTTCAAAAGTGACGTTTCTGAAGAATTTTAACAGTTTTCTTGTATCTACGAACGCCAGAATGCATAAAATTGACCTAAACGTCTCCTTTTCCTATTCTGAGTGGATTCTGCATGCTTTAAGTGTGTTTGGTGGCTCAGAACCATCAAAAAACGTTGAAATATAGTTCAAATTCAATAAAAATCGACAAAAATACAGTTTCTAGCTAAAATTTGATGGTTTCGTTGCACTTTCCGAGCCCGTAGGGTATCTGATTGGCTTAAAAGTACAAGAAAACACTTCAAAAGTGACGTTTCTGAAGAATTTTAACAGTTTTCTTGTATCTACGAACGCCAGAATGCATAAAATTGACCTAAACGTCTCCTTTTCCTATTCTGAGTCGATTCTGCATGCTTTAAGTGTGTTTGGTGGCTCAGAACCATCAAAAAACGTTGAAATATAGTTCAAATTCAATAAAAATCGACAAAAATACAGTTTCTAGCTAAAATTTGATGGTTTCGTTGCACTTTCCGAGCCCGTAGGGTATCTGATTGGCTTATAAGTACAAGAAAACACTTCAAAAGTGACGTTTCTGAAGAATCTTAACAGTTTTCTTGTATCTACGAACGCCAGAATGCATAAAATTGACCTAAACGTCTCCTTTTCCTATTCTGAGTCGATTCTGCATGCTTTAAGTGTGTTTGGTGGCTCAGAACCATCAAAAAACGTTGAAATATAGTTCAAATTCAATAAAAATCGACAAAAATACAGTTTCTAGCTAAAATTTGATGGTTTCGTTGCACTTTCCGAGCCCGTAGGGTATCTGATTGGCTTAAAAGTACAAGAAAACACTTCAAAAGTGACGTTTCTGAAGAATTTTAACAGTTTTCTTGTATCTACGAACGCCAGAATGCATAAAATTGACCTAAACGTCTCCTTTTCCTATTCTGAGTCGAATCTGCATGCTTTAAGTGTGTTTGGTGGCTCAGAACCATCAAAAAACGTTGAAATAGAGTTCAAATTCAATAAAAATCGACAAAAATACAGTTTCTAGCTAAAATTTTATGGTTTCGTTGCACTTTCCGAGCCCGTAGGGTATCTGATTAGCTTAAAAGTACAAGAAAACACTTCAAAAGTGACGTTTCTGAAGAATTTTAACAGTTTTCTTGTATCTACGAACGCCAGAATGCATAAAATTGACCTAAACGTCTCCTTTTCCTATTCTGAGTCGATTCTGCATGCTTTAAGTGTGTTTGGTGGCTCAGAACCATCAAAAAACGTTGAAATATAGTTCAAATTCAATAAAAGTCGACAAAAATACAGTTTCTAGCTAAAATTTGATGGTTTCGTTGCACTTTCCGAGCCCGTAGGGTATCTGATTGGCTTAAAAGTACAAGAAAACACTTCAAAAGTGACGTTTCTGAAGAATTTTAACAGTTTTCTTGTATCTACGAACGCCAGAATGCATAAAATTGACCTAAACGTCTCCTTTTCCTATTCTGAGTCGATTCTGCATGCTTTAAGTGTGTTTGGTGGCTCAGAACCATCAAAAAACGTTGAAATATAGTTCAAATTCAATAAAAATCGACAAAAATACAGTTTCTAGCTAAAATTTGATGGTTTCGTTGCACTTTCCGAGCCCGTAGGGTATCTGATTGGCTTAAAAGTACAAGAAAACACTTCAAAAGTGACGTTTCTGAAGAATTTTAACAGTTTTCTTGTATCTACGAACGCCAGAATGCATAAAATTGACCTAAACGTCTCCTTTTCCTATTCTGAGTCGATTCTGCATGCTTTAAGTGTGTTTGGTGGCTCAGAACCATCAAAAAACGTTGAAATATAGTTCAAATTCAATAAAAATCGACAAAAATACAGTTTCTAGCTAAAATTTGATGGTTTCGTTGCACTTTCCGACCCCGTAGGGTATCTGATTGGCTTAAAAGTACAAGAAAACACTTCAAAAGTGACGTTTCTGAAGAATTTTAACAGTTTTCTTGTATCTACGAACGCCAGAATGCATAAAATTGACCTAAACGTCTCCTTTTCCTATTCTGAGTCGATTCTGCATGCTTTAAGTGTGTTTGGTGGCTCAGAACCATCAAAAAACGTTGAAATATTGTTCAAATTCAATAAAAATCGACAAAAATACAGTTTCTAGCTAAAATTTGATGGTTTCGTTGCACTTTCCGAGCCCGTAGGGTATCTGATTGGCTTAAAAGTACAAGAAAACACTTCAAAAGTGACGTTTCTGAAGAATTTTAACAGTTTTCTTGTATCTACGAACGCCAGAATGCATAAAATTGACCTAAACGTCTCCTTTTCCTATTCTGAGTCGATTCTGCATGCTTTAAGTGTGTTTGGTGGCTCAGAACCATCAAAAAACGTTGAAATATAGTTCAAATTCAATAAAAATCGACAAAAATACAGTTTCTAGCTAAAATTTGATGGTTTCGTTGCACTTTCCGAGCCCGTAGGGTATCTGATTGGCTTAAAAGTACAAGAAAACACTTCAAAAGTGACGTTTCTGAAGAATTTTAACAGTTTTCTTGTATCTACGAACGCCAGAATGCATAAAATTGACCTAAACGTCTCCTTTTCCTATTCTGAGTCGATTCTGCATGCTTTAAGTGTGTTTGGTGGCTCAGAACCATCAAAAAACGTTGAAATATAGTTCAAATTCAATAAAAATCGGCAAAAATACAGTTTCTAGCTAAAATTTGATGGTTTCGTTGCACTTTCCGAGCCCGTAGGGTATCTGATTGGCTTAAAAGTACAAGAAAACATTTCAAAAGTGACGTTTCTGAAGAATTTTAACAGTTTTCTTGTATCTACGAACGCCAGAATGCATAAAATTGACCTAAACGTCTCCTTTTCCTATTCTGAGTCGATTCTGCATGCTTTAAGTGTGTTTGGTGGCTCAGAACCATCAAAAAACGTTGAAATATAGTTCAAATTCAATAAAAATCGACAAAAATACAGTTTCTAGCTAAAATTTGATGGTTTCGTTGCACTTTCCGAGCCCGTAGGGTATCTGATTGGCTTAAAAGTACAAGAAAACACTTCAAAAGTGACGTTTCTGAAGAATTTTAACAGTTTTCTTGTATCTACGAACGCCAGAATGCATATAATTGACCTAAACGTCTCCTTTTCCTATTCTGAATCGATTCTGCATGCTTTAAGTGTGTTTGGTGGCTCAGAACCATCAAAAAACGTTGAAATATAGTTCAAATTCAATAAAAATCGACAAAAATACAGTTTCTAGCTAAAATTTGATGGTTTCGTTGCACTTTCCGAGCCCGTAGGGTATCTGATTGGCTTAAAAGTACAAGAAAACACTTCAAAAGTGACGTTTCTGAAGAATTTTAACAGTTTTCTTGTATCTACGAACGCCAGAATGCATAAAATTGACCTAAACGTCTCCTTTTCCTATTCTGAATCGATTCTGCATGCTTTAAGTGTGTTTGGTGGCTCAGAACCATCAAAAAACGTTGAAATATAGTTCAAATTCAATAAAAATCGACAAAAATACAGTTTCTAGCTAAAATTTGATGGTTTCGTTGCACTTTCCGAGCCCGTAGGGTATCTGATTGGCTTAAAAGTACAAGAAAACACTTCAAAAGTGACGTTTCTGAAGAATTTTAACAGTTTTCTTGTATCTACGAACGCCAGAATGCATAAAATTGACCTAAACGTCTCCTTTTCCTATTCTGAGTCGATTCTGCATGCTTTAAGTGTGTTTGGTGGCTCAGAACCATCAAAAAACGTTGAAATATAGTTCAAATTCAATAAAAATCGGCAAAAATACAGTTTCTAGCTAAAATTTGATGGTTTCGTTGCACTTTCCGAGCCCGTAGGGTATCTGATTGGCTTAAAAGTACAAGAAAACATTTCAAAAGTGACGTTTCTGAAGAATTTTAACAGTTTTCTTGTATCTACGAACGCCAGAATGCATAAAATTGACCTAAACGTCTCCTTTTCCTATTCTGAGTCGATTCTGCATGCTTTAAGTGTGTTTGGTGGCTCAGAACCATCAAAAAACGTTGAAATATAGTTCAAATTCAATAAAAATCGACAAAAATACAGTTTCTAGCTAAAATTTGATGGTTTCGTTGCACTTTCCGAGCCCGTAGGGTATCTGATTGGCTTAAAAGTACAAGAAAACACTTCAAAAGTGACGTTTCTGAAGAATTTTAACAGTTTTCTTGTATCTACGAACGCCAGAATGCATAAAATTGACCTAAACGTCTCCTTTTCCTATTCTGAATCGATTCTGCATGCTTTAAGTGTGTTTGGTGGCTCAGAACCATCAAAAAACGTTGAAATATAGTTCAAATTCAATAAAAATCGACAAAAATACAGTTTCTAGCTAAAATTTGATGGTTTCGTTGCACTTTCCGAGCCCGTAGGGTATCTGATTGGCTTAAAAGTACAAGAAAACACTTCAAAAGTGACGTTTCTGAAGAATTTTAACAGTTTTCTTGTATCTACGAACGCCAGAATGCATAAAATTGACCTAAACGTCTCCTTTTCCTATTCTGAATCGATTCTGCATGCTTTAAGTGTGTTTGGTGGCTCAGAACCATCAAAAAACGTTGAAATATAGTTCAAATTCAATAAAAATCGACAAAAATACAGTTTCTAGCTAAAATTTGATGGTTTCGTTGCACTTTCCGAGCCCGTAGGGTATCTGATTGGCTTAAAAGTACAAGAAAACACTTCAAAAGTGACGTTTCTGAAGAATTTTAACAGTTTTCTTGTATCTACGAACGCCAGAATGCATAAAATTGACCTAAACGTCTCCTTTTCCTATTCTGAGTCGATTCTGCATGCTTTAAGTGTGTTTGGTGGCTCAGAACCATCAAAAAACGTTGAAATATAGTTCAAATTCAATAAAAATCGACAAAAATACAGTTTCTAGCTAAAATTTGATGGTTTCGTTGCACTTTCCGAGCCCGTAGGGTATCTGATTGGCTTAAAAGTACAAGAAAACACTTCAAAAGTGACGTTTCTGAAGAATTTTAACAGTTTTCTTGTATCTACGAATACCAGAATGCATAAAATTGACCTAAACGTCTCCTTTTCCTATTCTGAGTCGATTCTGCATGCTTTAAGTGTGTTTGGTGGCTCAGAACCATCAAAAAACGTTGAAATATAGTTCAAATTCAATAAAAATCGACAAAAATACAGTTTCTAGCTAAAATTTGATGGTTTCGTTGCACTTTCCGAGCCCGTAGGGTATCTGATTGGCTTAAAAGTACAAGAAAACACTTCAAAAGTGACGTTTCTGAAGAATTTTAACAGTTTTCTTGTATCTACGAACGCCAGAATGCATAAAATTGACCTAAACGTCTCCTTTTCCTATTCTGAGCCGATTCTGCATGCTTTAAGTGTGTTTGGTGGCTCAGAACCATCAAAAAACGTTGAAATATAGTTCAAATTCAATAAAAATCGACAAAAATACAGTTTCTAGCTAAAATTTGATGGTTTCGTTGCACTTTCCGAGCCCGTAGGGTATCTGATTGGCTTAAAAGTACAAGAAAACACTTCAAAAGTGACGTTTCTGAAGAATTTTAACAGTTTTCTTGTATCTACGAACGCCAGAATGCATAAAATTGACCTAAACGTCTCCTTTTCCTATTCTGAGTCGATTCTGCATGCTTTAAGTGTGTTTGGTGGCTCAGAACCATCAAAAAACGTTGAAATATAGTTCAAATTCAATAAAAATCGACAAAAATACAGTTTAAAGCTAAAATTTGATGGTTTCGTTGCACTTTCCGAGCCCGTAGGGTATCTGATTAGCTTAAAAGTACAAGAAAACACTTCAAAAGTGACGTTTCTGAAGAATTTTAACAGTTTTCTTGTATCTACGAACGCCAGAATGCATAAAATTGACCTAAACGTCTCCTTTTCCTATTCTGAGTCGATTCTGCATGCTTTAAGTGTGTTTGGTGGCTCAGAACCATCAAAAAACGTTGAAATATAGTTCAAATTCAATAAAAGTCGACAAAAATACAGTTTCTAGCTAAAATTTGATGGTTTCGTTGCACTTTCCGAGCCCGTAGGGTATCTGATTGGCTTAAAAGTACAAGAAAACACTTCAAAAGTGACGTTTCTGAAGAATTTTAACAGTTTTCTTGTATCTACGAACGCCAGAATGCATAAAATTGACCTAAACGTCTCCTTTTCCTATTCTGAGTCGATTCTGCATGCTTTAAGTATGTTTGGTGGCTCAGAACCATAAAAAAACGTTGAAATATAGTTCAAATTCAATAAAAATCGACAAAAATACAGTTTCTAGCTAAAATTTGATGGTTTCGTTGCACTTTCCGAGCCCGTAGGGTATCTGATTGGCTTAAAAGTACAAGAAAACACTTCAAAAGTGACGTTTCTGAAGAATTTTAACAGTTTTCTTGTATCTACGAACGCCAGAATGCATAAAATTGACCTAAACGTCTCCTTTTCCTATTCTGAGTCGATTCTGCATGCTTTAAGTGTGTTTGGTAGCTCAGAACCATCAAAAAACGTTGAAATATAGTTCAAATTCAATAAAAATCGACAAAAATACAGTTTCTAGCTAAAATTTGATGGTTTCGTTGCACTTTCCGAGCCCGTAGGGTATCTGATTGGCTTAAAAGTACAAGAAAACACTTCAAAAGTGACGTTTCTGAAGAATTTTAACAGTTTTCTTGTATCTACGAACGCCAGAATGCATAAAATTGACCTAAACGTCTCCTTTTCCTATTCTGAGTCGATTCTGCATGCTTTAAGTGTGTTTGGTGGCTCAGAACCATCAAAAAACGTTGAAATATAGTTCAAATTCAATAAAAATCGACAAAAATACAGTTTCTAGCTAAAATTTGATGGTTTCGTTGCACTTTCCGAGCCCGTGGGGTATCTGATTGGCTTAAAAGTACAAGAAAACACTTCAAAAGTGACGTTTCTGAAGAATTTTAACAGTTTTCTTGTATCTACGAACGCCAGAATGCATAAAATTGACCTAAACGTCTCCTTTTCCTATTCTGAGTCGATTCTGCATGCTTTAAGTGTGTTTGGTGGCTCAGAACCATCAAAAAACGTTGAAATATAGTTCAAATTCTATAAAAATCGACAAAAATACAGTTTCTAGCTAAAATTTGATGGTTTCGTTGCACTTTCCGAGCCCGTAGGGTATCTGATTGGCTTAAAAGTACAAGAAAACACTTCAAAAGTGACGTTTCTGAAGAATTTTAACAGTTTTCTTGTATCTACGAACGCCAGAATGCATAAAATTGACCTAAACGTCTCCTTTTCCTATTCTGAGTGGATTCTGCATGCTTTAAGTGTGTTTGGTGGCTCAGAACCATCAAAAAACGTTGAAATATAGTTCAAATTCAATAAAAATCGACAAAAATACAGTTTCTAGCTAAAATTTGATGGTTTCGTTGCACTTTCCGAGCCCGTAGGGTATCTGATTGGCTTAAAAGTACAAGAAAACACTTCAAAAGTGACGTTTCTGAAGAATTTTAACAGTTTTCTTGTATCTACGAACGCCAGAATGCATAAAATTGACCTAAACGTCTCCTTTTCCTATTCTGAGTCGATTCTGCATGCTTTAAGTGTGTTTGGTGGCTCAGAACCATCAAAAAACGTTGAAATATAGTTCAAATTCAATAAAAATCGACAAAAATACAGTTTCTAGCTAAAATTTGATGGTTTCGTTGCACTTTCCGAGCCCGTAGGGTATCTGATTGGCTTATAAGTACAAGAAAACACTTCAAAAGTGACGTTTCTGAAGAATCTTAACAGTTTTCTTGTATCTACGAACGCCAGAATGCATAAAATTGACCTAAACGTCTCCTTTTCCTATTCTGAGTCGATTCTGCATGCTTTAAGTGTGTTTGGTGGCTCAGAACCATCAAAAAACGTTGAAATATAGTTCAAATTCAATAAAAATCGACAAAAATACAGTTTCTAGCTAAAATTTGATGGTTTCGTTGCACTTTCCGAGCCCGTAGGGTATCTGATTGGCTTAAAAGTACAAGAAAACACTTCAAAAGTGACGTTTCTGAAGAATTTTAACAGTTTTCTTGTATCTACGAACGCCAGAATGCATAAAATTGACCTAAACGTCTCCTTTTCCTATTCTGAGTCGATTCTGCATGCTTTAAGTGTGTTTGGTGGCTCAGAACCATCAAAAAACGTTGAAATATAGTTCAAATTCAATAAAAATCGACAAAAATACAGTTTCTAGCTAAAATTTGATGGTTTCGTTGCACTTTCCGAGCCCGTAGGGTATCTGATTGGCTTAAAAGTACAAGAAAACACTTCAAAAGTGACGTTTCTGAAGAATTTTAACAGTTTTCTTGTATCTACGAACGCCAGAATGCATAAAATTGACCTAAACGTCTCCTTTTCCTATTCTGAGTCGATTCTGCATGCTTTAAGTGTGTTTGGTGGCTCAGAACCATCAAAAAACGTTGAAATATAGTTCAAATTCAATAAAAATCGACAAAAATACAGTTTCTAGCTAAAATTTGATGGTTTCGTTGCACTTTCCGACCCCGTAGGGTATCTGATTGGCTTAAAAGTACAAGAAAACACTTCAAAAGTGACGTTTCTGAAGAATTTTAACAGTTTTCTTGTATCTACGAACGCCAGAATGCATAAAATTGACCTAAACGTCTCCTTTTCCTATTCTGAGTCGATTCTGCATGCTTTAAGTGTGTTTGGTGGCTCAGAACCATCAAAAAACGTTGAAATATTGTTCAAATTCAATAAAAATCGACAAAAATACAGTTTCTAGCTAAAATTTGATGGTTTCGTTGCACTTTCCGAGCCCGTAGGGTATCTGATTGGCTTAAAAGTACAAGAAAACACTTCAAAAGTGACGTTTCTGAAGAATTTTAACAGTTTTCTTGTATCTACGAACGCCAGAATGCATAAAATTGACCTAAACGTCTCCTTTTCCTATTCTGAGTCGATTCTGCATGCTTTAAGTGTGTTTGGTGGCTCAGAACCATCAAAAAACGTTGAAATATAGTTCAAATTCAATAAAAATCGACAAAAATACAGTTTCTAGCTAAAATTTGATGGTTTCGTTGCACTTTCCGAGCCCGTAGGGTATCTGATTGGCTTAAAAGTACAAGAAAACACTTCAAAAGTGACGTTTCTGAAGAATTTTAACAGTTTTCTTGTATCTACGAACGCCAGAATGCATAAAATTGACCTAAACGTCTCCTTTTCCTATTCTGAGTCGATTCTGCATGCTTTAAGTGTGTTTGGTGGCTCAGAACCATCAAAAAACTTTGAAATATAGTTCAAATTCAATAAAAATCGGCAAAAATACAGTTTCTAGCTAAAATTTGATGGTTTCGTTGCACTTTCCGAGCCCGTAGGGTATCTGATTGGCTTAAAAGTACAAGAAAACATTTCAAAAGTGACGTTTCTGAAGAATTTTAACAGTTTTCTTGTATCTACGAACGCCAGAATGCATAAAATTGACCTAAACGTCTCCTTTTCCTATTCTGAGTCGATTCTGCATGCTTTAAGTGTGTTTGGTGGCTCAGAACCATCAAAAAACGTTGAAATATAGTTCAAATTCAATAAAAATCGACAAAAATACAGTTTCTAGCTAAAATTTGATGGTTTCGTTGCACTTTCCGAGCCCGTAGGGTATCTGATTGGCTTAAAAGTACAAGAAAACACTTCAAAAGTGACGTTTCTGAAGAATTTTAACAGTTTTCTTGTATCTACGAACGCCAGAATGCATATAATTGACCTAAACGTCTCCTTTTCCTATTCTGAATCGATTCTGCATGCTTTAAGTGTGTTTGGTGGCTCAGAACCATCAAAAAACGTTGAAATATAGTTCAAATTCAATAAAAATCGACAAAAATACAGTTTCTAGCTAAAATTTGATGGTTTCGTTGCACTTTCCGAGCCCGTAGGGTATCTGATTGGCTTAAAAGTACAAGAAAACACTTCAAAAGTGACGTTTCTGAAGAATTTTAACAGTTTTCTTGTATCTACGAACGCCAGAATGCATAAAATTGACCTAAACGTCTCCTTTTCCTATTCTGAATCGATTCTGCATGCTTTAAGTGTGTTTGGTGGCTCAGAACCATCAAAAAACGTTGAAATATAGTTCAAATTCAATAAAAATCGACAAAAATACAGTTTCTAGCTAAAATTTGATGGTTTCGTTGCACTTTCCGAGCCCGTAGGGTATCTGATTGGCTTAAAAGTACAAGAAAACACTTCAAAAGTGACGTTTCTGAAGAATTTTAACAGTTTTCTTGTATCTACGAACGCCAGAATGCATAAAATTGACCTAAACGTCTCCTTTTCCTATTCTGAGTCGATTCTGCATGCTTTAAGTGTGTTTGGTGGCTCAGAACCATCAAAAAACGTTGAAATATAGTTCAAATTCAATAAAAATCGGCAAAAATACAGTTTCTAGCTAAAATTTGATGGTTTCGTTGCACTTTCCGAGCCCGTAGGGTATCTGATTGGCTTAAAAGTACAAGAAAACATTTCAAAAGTGACGTTTCTGAAGAATTTTAACAGTTTTCTTGTATCTACGAACGCCAGAATGCATAAAATTGACCTAAACGTCTCCTTTTCCTATTCTGAGTCGATTCTGCATGCTTTAAGTGTGTTTGGTGGCTCAGAACCATCAAAAAACGTTGAAATATAGTTCAAATTCAATAAAAATCGACAAAAATACAGTTTCTAGCTAAAATTTGATGGTTTCGTTGCACTTTCCGAGCCCGTAGGGTATCTGATTGGCTTAAAAGTACAAGAAAACACTTCAAAAGTGACGTTTCTGAAGAATTTTAACAGTTTTCTTGTATCTACGAACGCCAGAATGCATAAAATTGACCTAAACGTCTCCTTTTCCTATTCTGAATCGATTCTGCATGCTTTAAGTGTGTTTGGTGGCTCAGAACCATCAAAAAACGTTGAAATATAGTTCAAATTCAATAAAAATCGACAAAAATACAGTTTCTAGCTAAAATTTGATGGTTTCGTTGCACTTTCCGAGCCCGTAGGGTATCTGATTGGCTTAAAAGTACAAGAAAACACTTCAAAAGTGACGTTTCTGAAGAATTTTAACAGTTTTCTTGTATCTACGAACGCCAGAATGCATAAAATTGACCTAAACGTCTCCTTTTCCTATTCTGAATCGATTCTGCATGCTTTAAGTGTGTTTGGTGGCTCAGAACCATCAAAAAACGTTGAAATATAGTTCAAATTCAATAAAAATCGACAAAAATACAGTTTCTAGCTAAAATTTGATGGTTTCGTTGCACTTTCCGAGCCCGTAGGGTATCTGATTGGCTTAAAAGTACAAGAAAACACTTCAAAAGTGACGTTTCTGAAGAATTTTAACAGTTTTCTTGTATCTACGAACGCCAGAATGCATAAAATTGACCTAAACGTCTCCTTTTCCTATTCTGAGTCGATTCTGCATGCTTTAAGTGTGTTTGGTGGCTCAGAACCATCAAAAAACGTTGAAATATAGTTCAAATTCAATAAAAATCGACAAAAATACAGTTTCTAGCTAAAATTTGATGGTTTCGTTGCACTTTCCGAGCCCGTAGGGTATCTGATTGGCTTAAAAGTACAAGAAAACACTTCAAAAGTGACGTTTCTGAAGAATTTTAACAGTTTTCTTGTATCTACGAACGCCAGAATGCATAAAATTGACCTAAACGTCTCCTTTTCCTATTCTGAGTCGATTCTGCATGCTTTAAGTGTGTTTGGTGGCTCAGAACCATCAAAAAACGTTGAAATATAGTTCAAATTCAATAAAAATCGACAAAAATACAGTTTCTAGCTAAAATTTGATGGTTTCGTTGCACTTTCCGAGCCCGTAGGGTATCTGATTAGCTTAAAAGTACAAGAAAACACTTCAAAAGTGACGTTTCTGAAGAATTTTAACAGTTTTCTTGTATCTACGAACGCCAGAATGCATAAAATTGACCTAAACGTCTCCTTTTCCTATTCTGAGTCGATTCTGCATGCTTTAAGTGTGTTTGGTGGCTCAGAACCATCAAAAAACGTTGAAATATAGTTCAAATTCAATAAAAGTCGACAAAAATACAGTTTCTAGCTAAAATTTGATGGTTTCGTTGCACTTTCCGAGCCCGTAGGGTATCTGATTGGCTTAAAAGTACAAGAAAACACTTCAAAAGTGACGTTTCTGAAGAATTTTAACAGTTTTCTTGTATCTACGAACGCCAGAATGCATAAAATTGACCTAAACGTCTCCTTTTCCTATTCTGAGTCGATTCTGCATGCTTTAAGTATGTTTGGTGGCTCAGAACCATCAAAAAACGTTGAAATATAGTTCAAATTCAATAAAAATCGACAAAAATACAGTTTCTAGCTAAAATTTGATGGTTTCGTTGCACTTTCCGAGCCCGTAGGGTATCTGATTGGCTTAAAAGTACAAGAAAACACTTCAAAAGTGACGTTTCTGAAGAATTTTAACAGTTTTCTTGTATCTACGAACGCCAGAATGCATAAAATTGACCTAAACGTCTCCTTTTCCTATTCTGAGTCGATTCTGCATGCTTTAAGTGTGTTTGGTAGCTCAGAACCATCAAAAAACGTTGAAATATAGTTCAAATTCAATAAAAATCGACAAAAATACAGTTTCTAGCTAAAATTTGATGGTTTCGTTGCACTTTCCGAGCCCGTAGGGTATCTGATTGGCTTAAAAGTACAAGAAAACACTTCAAAAGTGAAGTTTCTGAAGAATTTTAACAGTTTTCTTGTATCTACGAACGCCAGAATGCATAAAATTGACCTAAACGTCTCCTTTTCCTATTCTGAGTCGATTCTGCATGCTTTAAGTGTGTTTGGTGGCTCAGAACCATCAAAAAACGTTGAAATATAGTTCAAATTCAATAAAAATCGACAAAAATACAGTTTCTAGCTAAAACTTGATGGTTTCGTTGCACTTTCCGAGCCCGTAGGGTATCTGATTGGCTTAAAAGTACAAGAAAACACTTCAAAAGTGACGTTTCTGAAGAATTTTAACAGTTTTCTTGTATCTACGAACGCCAGAATGCATAAAATTGACCTAAACGTCTCCTTTTCCTATTCTGAGTCGATTCTGCATGCTTTAAGTGTGTTTGGTGGCTCAGAACCATCAAAAAACGTTGAAATATAGTTCAAATTCAATAAAAATCGACAAAAATACAGTTTCTAGCTAAAATTTGATGGTTTCGTTGCACTTTCCGAGCCCGTAGGGTATCTGATTGGCTTAAAAGTACAAGAAAACACTTCAAAAGTGACGTTTCTGAAGAATTTTAACAGTTTTCTTGTATCTACGAACGCCAGAATGCATAAAATTGACCTAAACGTCTCCTTTTCCTATTCTGAGTCGATTCTGCCTGCTTCAAGTGTGTTTGGTGGCTCAGAACCATCAAAAAACGTTGAAATATAGTTCAAATTCAATAAAAATCGACAAAAATACAGTTTCTAGCTAAAATTTGATGGTTTCGTTGCACTTTTCGAGCCCGTAGGGTATCTGATTGGCTTAAAAGTACAAGAAAACACTTCAAAAGTGACGTTTCTGAAGAATTTTAACAGTTTTCTTGTATCTACGAACGCCAGAATGCATAAAATTGACCTAAACGTCTCCTTTTCCTATTCTGAGTCGATTCTGCATGCTTTAAGTGTGTTTGGTGGCTCAGAACCATCAAAAAACGTTGAAATATAGTTCAAATTCAATAAAAATCGGCAAAAATACAGTTTCTAGCTAAAATTTGATGGTTTCGTTGCACTTTCCGAGCCCGTAGGGTATCTGATTGGCTTAAAAGTACAAGAAAACATTTCAAAAGTGACGTTTCTGAAGAATTTTAACAGTTTTCTTGTATCTACGAACGCCAGAATGCATAAAATTGACCTAAACGTCTCCTTTTCCTATTCTGAGTCGATTCTGCATGCTTTAAGTGTGTTTGGTGGCTCAGAACCATCAAAAAACGTTGAAATATAGTTCAAATTCAATAAAAATCGACAAAAATACAGTTTCTAGCTAAAATTTGATGGTTTCGTTGCACTTTCCGAGCCCGTAGGGTATCTGATTGGCTTAAAAGTACAAGAAAACACTTCAAAAGTGACGTTTCTGAAGAATTTTAACAGTTTTCTTGTATCTACGAACGCCAGAATGCATAAAATTGACCTAAACGTCTCCTTTTCCTATTCTGAATCGATTCTGCATGCTTTAAGTGTGTTTGGTGGCTCAGAACCATCAAAAAACGTTGAAATATAGTTCAAATTCAATAAAAATCGACAAAAATACAGTTTCTAGCTAAAATTTGATGGTTTCGTTGCACTTTCCGAGCCCGTAGGGTATCTGATTGGCTTAAAAGTACAAGAAAACACTTCAAAAGTGACGTTTCTGAAGAATTTTAACAGTTTTCTTGTATCTACGAACGCCAGAATGCATAAAATTGACCTAAACGTCTCCCTTTCCTATTCTGAGTCGATTCTGCATGCTTTAAGTGTGTTTGGTGGCTCAGAACCATCAAAAAACGTTGAAATATAGTTCAAATTCAATAAAAATCGACAAAAATACAGTTTCTAGCTAAAATTTGATGGTTTCGTTGCACTTTCCGAGCCCGTAGGGTATCTGATTGGCTTAAAAGTCCAAGAAAACACTTCAAAAGTGACGTTTCTGAAGAATTTTAACAGTTTTCTTGTATCTACGAACGCCAGAATGCATAAAATTGACCTAAACGTCTCCTTTTCCTATTCTGAGTCGATTCTGCATGCTTTAAGTGTGTTTGGTGGCTCAGAACCATCAAAAAACGTTGAAATATAGTTCAAATTCAATAAAAATCGACAAAAATACAGTTTCTAGCTAAAATTTGATGGTTTCGTTGCACTTTCCGAGCCCGTAGGGTATCTGATTGGCTTAAAAGTACAAGAAAACACTTCAAAAGTGACGTTTCTGAAGAATTTTAACAGTTTTCTTGTATCTACGAACGCCAGAATGCATAAAATTGACCTAAACGTCTCCTTTTCCTATTCTGAGTCGATTCTGCATGCTTTAAGTGTGTTTGGTGGCTCAGAACCATCAAAAAACGTTGAAATATAGTTCAAATTCAATAAAAATCGACAAAAATACAGTTTCTAGCTAAAACTTGATGGTTTCGTTGCACTTTCCGAGCCCGTAGGGTATCTGATTGGCTTAAAAGTACAAGAAAACACTTCAAAAGTGACGTTTCTGAAGAATTTTAACAGTTTTCTTGTATCTACGAACGCCAGAATGCATAAAATTGACCTAAACGTCTCCTTTTCCTATTCTGAGTCGATTCTGCATGCTTTAAGTGTGTTTGGTGGCTCAGAACCATCAAAAAACGTTGAAATATAGTTCAAATTCAATAAAAATCGACAAAAATACAGTTTCTAGCTAAAATTTGATGGTTTCGTTGCACTTTCCGAGCCCGTAGGGTATCTGATTGGCTTAAAAGTACAAGAAAACACTTCAAAAGTGACGTTTCTGAAGAATTTTAACAGTTTTCTTGTATCTACGAACGCCAGAATGCATAAAATTGACCTAAACGTCTCCTTTTCCTATTCTGAGTCGATTCTGCATGCTTTAAGTGTGTTTGGTGGCTCAGAACCATCAAAAAACGTTGAAATATAGTTCAAATTCAATAAAAATCGACAAAAATACAGTTTCTAGCTAAAATTTGATGGTTTCGTTGCACTTTCCGAGCCCGTAGGGTATCTGATTGGCTTAAAAGTCCAAGAAAACACTTCAAAAGTGACGTTTCTGAAGAATTTTAACAGTTTTCTTGTATCTACGAACGCCAGAATGCATAAAATTGACCTAAACGTCTCCTTTTCCTATTCTGAGTCGATTCTGCATGCTTTAAGTGTGTTTGGGGGCTCAGAACCATCAAAAAACGTTGAAATATAGTTCAGATTCAATAAAAATCGACAAAAATACAGTTTCTAGCTAAAATTTGATGGTTTCGTTGCACTTTCCGAGCCCGTAGGGTATCTGATTGGCTTAAAAGTACAAGAAAACACTTCAAAAGTGACGTTTCTGAAGAATTTTAACAGTTTTCTTGTATCTACGAACGCCAGAATGCATAAAATTGACCTAAACGTCTCCTTTTCCTATTCTGAGTCGATTCTGCATGCTTTAAGTGTGTTTGGTGGCTCAGAACCATCAAAAAACGTTGAAATATAGTTCAAATTCAATAAAAATCGACAAAAATACAGTTTCTAGCTAAAATTTGATGGTTTCGTTGCACTTTCCGAGCCCGTAGGGTATCTGATTGGCTTAAAATTACAAGAAAACACTTCAAAAGTGACGTTTCTGAAGAATTTTAACAGTTTTCTTGTATCGACGAACGCCAGAATGCATAAAATTGACCTAAACGTCTCCTTTTCCTATTCTGAGTCGATTCTGCATGCTTTAAGTGTGTTTGGTGGCTCAGAACCATCAAAAAACGTTGAAATATAGTTCAAATTCAATAAAAATCGACAAAAATACAGTTTCTAGCTAAAATTTGATGGTTTCGTTGCACTTTCCGAGCCCGTAGGGTATCTGATTGGCTTAAAAGTACAAGAAAACACTTCAAAAGTGACGTTTCTGAAGAATTTTAACAGTTTTCTTGTATCTACGAACGCCAGAATGCATAAAATTGACCTAAACGTCTCCTTTTCCTATTCTGAGTCGATTCTGCATGCTTTAAGTGTGTTTGGTGGCTCAGAACCATCAAAAAACGTTGAAATATAGTTCAAATTCAATAAAAATCGACAAAAATACAGTTTCTAGCTAAAATTTGATGGTTTCGTTGCACTTTCCGAGCCCGTAGGGTATCTGATTGGCTTAAAAGTCCAAGAAAACACTTCAAAAGTGACGTTTCTGAAGAATTTTAACAGTTTTCTTGTATCTACGAACGCCAGAATGCATAAAATTGACCTAAACGTCTCCTTTTCCTATTCTGAGTCGATTCTGCATGCTTTAAGTGTGTTTGGGGGCTCAGAACCATCAAAAAACGTTGAAATATAGTTCAGATTCAATAAAAATCGACAAAAATACAGTTTCTAGCTAAAATTTGATGGTTTCGTTGCACTTTCCGAGCCCGTAGGGTATCTGATTGGCTTAAAAGTACAAGAAAACACTTCAAAAGTGACGTTTCTGAAGAATTTTAACAGTTTTCTTGTATCTACGAACGCCAGAATGCATAAAATTGACCTAAACGTCTCCTTTTCCTATTCTGAGTCGATTCTGCATGCTTTAAGTGTGTTTGGTGGCTCAGAACCATCAAAAAACGTTGAAATATAGTTCAAATTCAATAAAAATCGACAAAAATACAGTTTCTAGCTAAAATTTGATGGTTTCGTTGCACTTTCCGAGCCCGTAGGGTATCTGATTGGCTTAAAATTACAAGAAAACACTTCAAAAGTGACGTTTCTGAAGAATTTTAACAGTTTTCTTGTATCGACGAACGCCAGAATGCATAAAATTGACCTAAACGTCTCCTTTTCCTATTCTGAGTCGATTCTGCATGCTTTAAGTGTGTTTGGTGGCTCAGAACCATCAAAAAACGTTGAAATATAGTTCAAATTCAATAAAAATCGACAAAAATACAGTTTCTAGCTAAAATTTGATGGTTTCGTTGCACTTTCCGAGCCCGTAGGGTATCTGATTGTCTTAACAGTACAAGAAAACACTTCAAAAGTGACGTTTCTGAAGAATTTTAACAGTTTTCTTGTATCTACGAACGCCAGAATGCATAAAATTGACCTAAACATCTCCTTTTCCTATTCTGAGTCGATTCTGCATGCTTTAAGTGTGTTTGGTGGCTCAGAACCATCAAAAAACGTTGAAATATAGTTCAAATTCAATAAAAATCGACAAAAATACTGTTTCTAGCTAAAATTTGATGGTTTCGTTGCACTTTCCGAGCCCGTAGGGTATCTGATTGGCTTAAAAGTACAAGAAAACACTTCAAAAGTGACGTTTCTGAAGAATTTTAACAGTTTTCTTGTATCTACGAACGCCAGAATGCATAAAATTGACCTAAACGTCTCCTTTTCCTATTCTGAGTCGATTCTGCATGCTTTAAGTGTGTTTGGTGGCTCAGAACCATCAAAAAACGTTGAAATATAGTTCAAATTCAATAAAAATCGACAAAAATACAGTTTCTAGCTAAAATTTGATGGTTTCGTTGCACTTTCCGAGCCCGTAGGGTATCTGATTGGCTTAAAAGTACAAGAAAACACTTCAAAAGTGACGTTTCTGAAGAATTTTAACAGTTTTCTTGTATCTACGAACGCCAGAATGCATAAAATTGACCTAAACGTCTCCTTTTCCTATTCTGAGTCGATTCTGCATGCTTTAAGTGTGTTTGGTGGCTCAGAACCATCAAAAAACGTTGAAATATAGTTCAAATTCAATAAAAATCGACAAAAATACAGTTTCTAGCTAAAACTTGATGGTTTCGTTGCACTTTCCGAGCCCGTAGGGTATCTGATTGGCTTAAAAGTACAAGAAAACACTTCAAAAGTGACGTTTCTGAAGAATTTTAACAGTTTTCTTGTATCTACGAACGCCAGAATGCATAAAATTGACCTAAACGTCTCCTTTTCCTATTCTGAGTCGATTCTGCATGCTTTAAGTGTGTTTGGTGGCTCAGAACCATCAAAAAACGTTGAAATATAGTTCAAATTCAATAAAAATCGACAAAAATACAGTTTCTAGCTAAAATTTGATGGTTTCGTTGCACTTTCCGAGCCCGTAGGGTATCTGATTGGCTTAAAAGTACAAGAAAACACTTCAAAAGTGACGTTTCTGAAGAATTTTAACAGTTTTCTTGTATCTACGAACGCCAGAATGCATAAAATTGACCTAAACGTCTCCTTTTCCTATTCTGAGTCGATTCTGCATGCTTTAAGTGTGTTTGGTGGCTCAGAACCATCAAAAAACGTTGAAATATAGTTCAAATTCAATAAAAATCGACAAAAATACAGTTTCTAGCTAAAATTTGATGGTTTCGTTGCACTTTCCGAGCCCGTAGGGTATCTGATTGGCTTAAAAGTACAAGAAAACACTTCAAAAGTGACGTTTCTGAAGAATTTTAACAGTTTTCTTGTATCTACGAACGCCAGAATGCATAAAATTGACCTAAACGTCTCCTTTTCCTATTCTGAGTCGATTCTGCATGCTTTAAGTGTGTTTGGTGGCTCAGAACCATCAAAAAACGTTGAAATATAGTTCAAATTCAATAAAAATCGACAAAAATACAGTTTCTAGCTAAAATTTGATGGTTTCGTTGCACTTTCCGAGCCCGTAGGGTATCTGATTGGCTTAAAATTACAAGAAAACACTTCAAAAGTGACGTTTCTGAAGAATTTTAACAGTTTTCTTGTATCGACGAACGCCAGAATGCATAAAATTGACCTAAACGTCTCCTTTTCCTATTCTGAGTCGATTCTGCATGCTTTAAGTGTGTTTGGTGGCTCAGAACCATCAAAAAACGTTGAAATATAGTTCAAATTCAATAAAAATCGACAAAAATACAGTTTCTAGCTAAAATTTGATGGTTTCGTTGCACTTTCCGAGCCCGTAGGGTATCTGATTGGCTTAAAAGTACAAGAAAATACTTCAAAAGTGACGTTTCTGAAGAATTTTAACAGTTTTCTTGTATCTACGAACGCCAGAATGCATAAAATTGACCTAAACGTCTCCTTTTCCTATTCTGAGTCGATTCTGCATGCTTTAAGTGTGTTTGGTGGCTCAGAACCATCAAAAAACGTTGAAATATAGTTCAAATTCAATAAAAATCGACAAAAATACAGTTTCTAGCTAAAATTTGATGGTTTCGTTGCACTTTCCGAGCCCGTAGGGTATCTGATTGGCTTAAAAGTCCAAGAAAACACTTCAAAAGTGACGTTTCTGAAGAATTTTAACAGTTTTCTTGTATCTACGAACGCCAGAATGCATAAAATTGACCTAAACGTCTCCTTTTCCTATTCTGAGTCGATTCTGCATGCTTTAAGTGTGTTTGGGGGCTCAGAACCATCAAAAAACGTTGAAATATAGTTCAGATTCAATAAAAATCGACAAAAATACAGTTTCTAGCTAAAATTTGATGGTTTCGTTGCACTTTCCGAGCCCGTAGGGTATCTGATTGGCTTAAAAGTACAAGAAAACACTTCAAAAGTGACGTTTCTGAAGAATTTTAACAGTTTTCTTGTATCTACGAACGCCAGAATGCATAAAATTGACCTAAACGTCTCCTTTTCCTATTCTGAGTCGATTCTGCATGCTTTAAGTGTGTTTGGTGGCTCAGAACCATCAAAAAACGTTGAAATATAGTTCAAATTCAATAAAAATCGACAAAAATACAGTTTCTAGCTAAAATTTGATGGTTTCGTTGCACTTTCCGAGCCCGTAGGGTATCTGATTGGCTTAAAATTACAAGAAAACACTTCAAAAGTGACGTTTCTGAAGAATTTTAACAGTTTTCTTGTATCGACGAACGCCAGAATGCATAAAATTGACCTAAACGTCTCCTTTTCCTATTCTGAGTCGATTCTGCATGCTTTAAGTGTGTTTGGTGGCTCAGAACCATCAAAAAACGTTGAAATATAGTTCAAATTCAATAAAAATCGACAAAAATACAGTTTCTAGCTAAAATTTGATGGTTTCGTTGCACTTTCCGAGCCCGTAGGGTATCTGATTGTCTTAACAGTACAAGAAAACACTTCAAAAGTGACGTTTCTGAAGAATTTTAACAGTTTTCTTGTATCTACGAACGCCAGAATGCATAAAATTGACCTAAACATCTCCTTTTCCTATTCTGAGTCGATTCTGCATGCTTTAAGTGTGTTTGGTGGCTCAGAACCATCAAAAAACGTTGAAATATAGTTCAAATTCAATAAAAATCGACAAAAATACAGTTTCTAGCTAAAATTTGATGGTTTCGTTGCACTTTCCGAGCCCGTAGGGTATCTGATTGGCTTAAAAGTACAAGAAAACACTTCAAAAGTGACGTTTCTGAAGAATTTTAACAGTTTTCTTGTATCTACGAACGCCAGAATGCATAAAATTGACCTAAACGTCTCCTTTTCCTATTCTGAGTCGATTCTGCATGCTTTAAGTGTGTTTGGTGGCTCAGAACCATCAAAAAACGTTGAAATATAGTTCAAATTCAATAAAAATCGACAAAAATACAGTTTCTAGCTAAAATTTGATGGTTTCGTTGCACTTTCCGAGCCCGTAGGGTATCTGATTGGCTTAAAAGTACAAGAAAACACTTCAAAAGTGACGTTTCTGAAGAATTTTAACAGTTTTCTTGTATCTACGAACGCCAGAATGCATAAAATTTACCTAAACGTCTCCTTTTCCTATTCTGAGTCGATTCTGCATGCTTTAAGTGTGTTTGGTGGCTCAGAACCATCAAAAAACGTTGAAATATAGTTCAAATTCAATAAAAATCGACAAAAATACAGTTTCTAGCTAAAATTTGATGGTTTCGTTGCACTTTCCGAGCCCGTAGGGTATCTGATTGGCTTAAAAGTACAAGAAAACACTTCAAAAGTGACGTTTCTGAAGAATTTTAACAGTTTTCTTGTATCTACGAACGCCAGAATGCATAAAATTGACCTAAACATCTCCTTTTCCTATTCTGAGTCGATTCTGCATGCTTTAAGTGTGTTTGGTGGCTCAGAACCATCAAAAAACGTTGAAATATAGTTCAAATTCAATAAAAATCGACAAAAATACAGTTTCTAGCTAAAATTTGATGGTTTCGTTGCACTTTCCGAGCCCGTAGGGTATCTGATTGGCTTAAAAGTACAAGAAAACACTTCGAAAGTGACGTTTCTGAAGAATTTTAACAGTTTTCTTGTATCTACGAACGCCAGAATGCATAAAATTGACCTAAACGTCTCCTTTTCCTATTCTGAGTCGATTCTGCATGCTTTAAGTGTGTTTGGTGGCTCAGAACCATCAAAAAACGTTGAAATATAGTTCAAATTCAATAAAAATCGACAAAAATACAGTTTCTAGCTAAAATTTGATGGTTTCGTTGCACTTTCCGAGCCCGTAGGGTATCTGATTGGCTTAAAAGTACAAGAAAACACTTCAAAAGTGACGTTTCTGAAGAATTTTAACAGTTTTCTTGTATCTACGAACGCCAGAATGCATAAAATTGACCTAAACGTCTCCTTTTCCTATTCTGAGTCGATTCTGCATGCTTTAAGTGTGTTTGGTGGCTCAGAACCATCAAAAAACGTTGAAATATAGTTCAAATTCAATAAAAATCGACAAAAATACAGTTTCTAGCTAAAATTTGATGGTTTCGTTCCACTTTCCGAGCCCGTAGGGTATCCGATTGGCTTAAAAGTACAAGAAAACACTTCAAAAGTGACGTTTCTGAAGAATTTTAACAGTTTTCTTGTATCTACGAACGCCAGAATGCATAAAATTGACCTAAACGTCTCCTTTTCCTATTCTGAGTCGATTCTGCATGCTTTAAGTGTGTTTGGTGGCTCAGAACCATCAAAAAACGTTGAAATATAGTTCAAATTCAATAAAAATCGACAAAAATACAGTTTCTAGCTAAAATTTGATGGTTTCGTTGCACTTTCCGAGCCCGTAGGGTATCTGATTGGCTTAAAAGTACAAGAAAACACTTCAAAAGTGACGTTTCTGAAGAATTTTAACAGTTTTCTTGTATCTACGAACGCCAGAATGCATAAAATTGACCTAAACGTCTCCTTTTCCTATTCTGAGTCGATTCTGCATGCTTTAAGTGTGTTTGGTGGCTCAGAACCATCAAAAAACGTTGAAATATAGTTCAAATTCAATAAAAATCGACAAAAATACAGTTTCAAGCTAAAATTTGATGGTTTCGTTGCACTTTCCGAGCCCGTAGGGTATCTGATTGGCTTAAAAGTACAAGAAAACACTTCAAAAGTGACGTTTCTGAAGAATTTTAACAGTTTTCTTGTATCTACGAACGCCAGAATGCATAAAATTGACCTAAACGTCTCCTTTTCCTATTCTGAGTCGATTCTGCATGCTTTAAGTGTGTTTGGTGGCTCAGAACCATCAAAAAACGTTGAAATATAGTTCAAATTCAATAAAAATCGACAAAAATACAGTTTCTAGCTAAAATTTGATGGTTTCGTTGCACTTTCCGAGCACGTAGGGTATCTGATTGGCTTAAAAGTACAAGAAAACACTTCAAAAGTGACGTTTCTGAAGAATTTTAACAGTTTTCTTGTATCTACGAACGCCAGAATGCATAAAATTGACCTAAACGTCTCCTTTTCCTATTCTGAGTCGATTCTGCATGCTTTAAGTGTGTTTGGTGGCTCAGAACCATCAAAAAACGTTGAAATATAGTTCAAATTCAATAAAAATCGACAAAAATACAGTTTCTAGCTAAAATTTGATGGTTTCGTTGCACTTTCCGAGCCCGTTGGGTATCTGATTGGCTTAAAAGTACAAGAAAACATTTCAAAAGTGACGTTTCTGAAGAATTTTAACAGTTTTCTTGTATCTACGAACGCCAGAATGCATAAAATTGACCTAAACGTCTCCTTTTCCTATTCTGAGTCGATTCTGCATGCTTTAAGTGTGTTTGGTGGCTCAGAACCATCAAAAAACATTGAAATATAGTTCAAATTCAATAAAAATCGACAAAAATACAGTTTCTAGCTAAAATTTGATGGTTTCGTTGCACTTTCCGAGCCCGTAGGGTATCTGATTGGCTTAAAAGTGCAAGAAAACACTTCAAAAGTGACGTTTCTGAAGAATTTTAACAGTTTTCTTGTATCTACGAACGCCAGAATGCATAAAATTGACCTAAACGTCTCCTTTTCCTATTCTGAGTCGATTCTGCATGCTTTAAGTGTGTTTGGTGGCTCAGAACCATCAAAAAACGTTGAAATATAGTTCAAATTCAATAAAAATCGACAAAAATACAGTTTCTAGCAAAAATTTGATGGTTTCGTTGCACTTTCCGAGCCCGTAGGGTATCTGATTGGCTTAAAAGTACAAGAAAACACTTCAAAAGTGACGTTTCTGAAGAATTTTAACAGTTTTCTTGTATCTACGAACGCCAGAATGCATAAAATTGACCTAAACGTCTCCTTTTCCTATTCTGAGTCGATTCTGCATGCTTTAAGTGTGTTTGGTGGCTCAGAACCATCAAAAAACGTTGAAATATAGTTCAAATTCAATAAAAATCGACAAAAATACAGTTTCTAGCTAAAATTTGATGGTTTCGTTGCACTTTCCGAGCCCGTAGGGTATCTGATTGGCTTAAAAGTACAAGAAAACACTTCAAAAGTGACGTTTCTGAAGAATTTTAACAGTTTTCTTGTATCTACGAACGCCAGAATGCATAAAATTGACCGAAACGTCTCCTTTTCCTATTCTGAGTCGATTCTGCATGCTTTAAGTGTGTTTGGTGGCTCAGAACCATCAAAAAACGTTGAAATATAGATCAAATTCAATAAAAATCGACAAAAATACAGTTTCTAGCTAAAATTTGATGGTTTCGTTGCACTTTCCGAGCCCGTAGGGTATCTGATTGGCTTAAAAGTACAAGAAAACACTTCAAAAGTGACGTTTCTGAAGAATTTTAACAGTTTTCTTGTATCTACGAACGCCAGAATGCATAAAATTTACCTAAACGTCTCCTTTTCCTATTCTGAGTCGATTCTGCATGCTTTAAGTGTGTTTGGTGGCTCAGAACCATCAAAAAACGTTGAAATATAGTTCAAATTCAATAAAAATCGACAAAAATACAGTTTCTAGCTAAAATTTGATGGTTTCGTTGCACTTTCCGAGCCCGTAGGGTATCTGATTGGCTTAAAAGTACAAGAAAACACTTCAAAAGTGACGTTTCTGAAGAATTTTAACAGTTTTCTTGTATCTACGAACGCCAGAATGCATAAAATTGACCTAAACATCTCCTTTTCCTATTCTGAGTCGATTCTGCATGCTTTAAGTGTGTTTGGTGGCTCAGAACCATCAAAAAACGTTGAAATATAGTTCAAATTCAATAAAAATCGACAAAAATACAGTTTCTAGCTAAAATTTGATGGTTTCGTTGCACTTTCCGAGCCCGTAGGGTATCTGATTGGCTTAAAAGTACAAGAAAACACTTCGAAAGTGACGTTTCTGAAGAATTTTAACAGTTTTCTTGTATCTACGAACGCCAGAATGCATAA
This sequence comes from Zophobas morio, assembly GCF_036711695.1. Taxonomy (NCBI): domain Eukaryota; kingdom Metazoa; phylum Arthropoda; class Insecta; order Coleoptera; family Tenebrionidae; genus Zophobas; species Zophobas morio. The sequence goes on from NW_026972642.1 coordinate 41,948, forward strand.
AATTGACCTAAACGTCTCCTTTTCCTATTCTGAGTCGATTCTGCATGCTTTAAGTGTGTTTGGTGGCTCAGAACCATCAAAAAACGTTGAAATATAGTTCAAATTCAATAAAAATCGACAAAAATACAGTTTCTAGCTAAAATTTGATGGTTTCGTTGCACTTTCCGAGCCCGTAGGGTATCTGATTGGCTTAAAAGTACAAGAAAACACTTCAAAAGTGACGTTTCTGAAGAATTTTAACAGTTTTCTTGTATCTACGAACGCCAGAATGCATAAAATTGACCTAAACGTCTCCTTTTCCTATTCTGAGTCGATTCTGCATGCTTTAAGTGTGTTTGGTGGCTCAGAACCATCAAAAAACGTTGAAATATAGTTCAAATTCAATAAAAATCGACAAAAATACAGTTTCTAGCTAAAATTTGATGGTTTCGTTCCACTTTCCGAGCCCGTAGGGTATCCGATTGGCTTAAAAGTACAAGAAAACACTTCAAAAGTGACGTTTCTGAAGAATTTTAACAGTTTTCTTGTATCTACGAACGCCAGAATGCATAAAATTGACCTAAACGTCTCCTTTTCCTATTCTGAGTCGATTCTGCATGCTTTAAGTGTGTTTGGTGGCTCAGAACCATCAAAAAACGTTGAAATATAGTTCAAATTCAATAAAAATCGACAAAAATACAGTTTCTAGCTAAAATTTGATGGTTTCGTTGCACTTTCCGAGCCCGTAGGGTATCTGATTGGCTTAAAAGTACAAGAAAACACTTCAAAAGTGACGTTTCTGAAGAATTTTAACAGTTTTCTTGTATCTACGAACGCCAGAATGCATAAAATTGACCTAAACGTCTCCTTTTCCTATTCTGAGTCGATTCTGCATGCTTTAAGTGTGTTTGGTGGCTCAGAACCATCAAAAAACGTTGAAATATAGTTCAAATTCAATAAAAATCGACAAAAATACAGTTTCAAGCTAAAATTTGATGGTTTCGTTGCACTTTCCGAGCCCGTAGGGTATCTGATTGGCTTAAAAGTACAAGAAAACACTTCAAAAGTGACGTTTCTGAAGAATTTTAACAGTTTTCTTGTATCTACGAACGCCAGAATGCATAAAATTGACCTAAACGTCTCCTTTTCCTATTCTGAGTCGATTCTGCATGCTTTAAGTGTGTTTGGTGGCTCAGAACCATCAAAAAACGTTGAAATATAGTTCAAATTCAATAAAAATCGACAAAAATACAGTTTCTAGCTAAAATTTGATGGTTTCGTTGCACTTTCCGAGCACGTAGGGTATCTGATTGGCTTAAAAGTACAAGAAAACACTTCAAAAGTGACGTTTCTGAAGAATTTTAACAGTTTTCTTGTATCTACGAACGCCAGAATGCATAAAATTGACCTAAACGTCTCCTTTTCCTATTCTGAGTCGATTCTGCATGCTTTAAGTGTGTTTGGTGGCTCAGAACCATCAAAAAACGTTGAAATATAGTTCAAATTCAATAAAAATCGACAAAAATACAGTTTCTAGCTAAAATTTGATGGTTTCGTTGCACTTTCCGAGCCCATTGGGTATCTGATTGGCTTAAAAGTACAAGAAAACATTTCAAAAGTGACGTTTCTGAAGAATTTTAACAGTTTTCTTGTATCTACGAACGCCAGAATGCATAAAATTGACCTAAACGTCTCCTTTTCCTATTCTGAGTCGATTCTGCATGCTTTAAGTGTGTTTGGTGGCTCAGAACCATCAAAAAACATTGAAATATAGTTCAAATTCAATAAAAATCGACAAAAATACAGTTTCTAGCTAAAATTTGATGGTTTCGTTGCACTTTCCGAGCCCGTAGGGTATCTGATTGGCTTAAAAGTGCAAGAAAACACTTCAAAAGTGACGTTTCTGAAGAATTTTAACAGTTTTCTTGTATCTACGAACGCCAGAATGCATAAAATTGACCTAAACGTCTCCTTTTCCTATTCTGAGTCGATTCTGCATGCTTTAAGTGTGTTTGGTGGCTCAGAACCATCAAAAAACGTTGAAATATAGTTCAAATTCAATAAAAATCGACAAAAATACAGTTTCTAGCAAAAATTTGATGGTTTCGTTGCACTTTCCGAGCCCGTAGGGTATCTGATTGGCTTAAAAGTACAAGAAAACACTTCAAAAGTGACGTTTCTGAAGAATTTTAACAGTTTTCTTGTATCTACGAACGCCAGAATGCATAAAATTGACCTAAACGTCTCCTTTTCCTATTCTGAGTCGATTCTGCATGCTTTAAGTGTGTTTGGTGGCTCAGAACCATCAAAAAACGTTGAAATATAGTTCAAATTCAATAAAAATCGACAAAAATACAGTTTCTAGCTAAAATTTGATGGTTTCGTTGCACTTTCCGAGCCCGTAGGGTATCTGATTGGCTTAAAAGTACAAGAAAACACTTCAAAAGTGACGTTTCTGAAGAATTTTAACAGTTTTCTTGTATCTACGAACGCCAGAATGCATAAAATTGACCGAAACGTCTCCTTTTCCTATTCTGAGTCGATTCTGCATGCTTTAAGTGTGTTTGGTGGCTCAGAACCATCAAAAAACGTTGAAATATAGATCAAATTCAATAAAAATCGACAAAAATACAGTTTCTAGCTAAAATTTGATGGTTTCGTTGCACTTTCCGAGCCCGTAGGGTATCTGATTGGCTTAAAAGTACAAGAAAACACTTCAAAAGTGACGTTTCTGAAGAATTTTAACAGTTTTCTTGTATCTACGAACGCCAGAATGCATAAAATTGACCTAAACGTCTCCTTTTCCTATTCTGAGTCGATTCTGCATGCTTTAAGTGTGTTTGGTGGCTCAGAACCATCAAAAAACGTTGAAATATAGTTCAAATTCAATAAAAATCGACAAAAATACAGTTTCTAGCTAAAATTTGATGGTTTCGTTGCACTTTCCGAGCCCGTAGGGTATCTGATTGGCTTAAAAGTACAAGAAAACACTTCAAAAGTGACGTTTCTGAAGAATTTTAACAGTTTTCTTGTATCTACGAACGCCAGAATGCATAAAATTGACCTAAACGTCTCCTTTTCCTATTCTGAGTCGATTCTGCATGCTTTAAGTGTGTTTGGTGGCTCAGAACCATCAAAAAACGTTGAAATATAGTTCAAATTCAATAAAAATCGACAAAAATACAGTTTCTAGCTAAAATTTGATGGTTTCGTTGCACTTTCCGAGCCCGTAGGGTATCTGATTGGCTTAAAAGTACAAGAAAACAATTCAAAAGTAACGTTTCTGAAGAATTTTAACAGTTTTCTTGTATCTACGAACGCCAGAATGCATAAAATTGACCTAAACGTCTCCTTTTCCTATTCTGAGTCGATTCTGCATGCTTTAAGTGTGTTTGGTGGCTCAGAACCATCAAAAAACGTTGAAATATAGTTCAAATTCAATAAAAATCGACAAAAATACAGTTTCTAGCTAAAATTTGATGGTTTCGTTGCACTTTCCGAGCCCGTAGGGTATCTGATTGGCTTAAAAGTACAAGAAAACACTTCAAAAGTGACGTTTCTGAAGAATTTTAACAGTTTTCTTGTATCTACGAACGCCAGAATGCATAAAATTGACCTAAACGTCTCCTTTTCCTATTCTGAGTCGATTCTGCATGCTTTAAGTGTGTTTGGTGGCTCAGAACCATCAAAAAACATTGAAATATAGTTCAAATTCAATAAAAATCGACAAAAATACAGTTTCTAGCTAAAATTTGATGGTTTCGTTGCACTTTCCGAGCCCGTTGGGTATCTGATTGGCTTAAAAGTACAAGAAAACACTTCAAAAGTGACGTTTCTGAAGAATTTTAACAGTTTTCTTGTATCTACGAACGCCAGAATGCATAAAATTGACCTAAACGTCTCCTTTTCCTATTCTGAGTCGATTCTGCATGCTTTAAGTGTGTTTGGTGGCTCAGAACCATCAAAAAACGTTGAAATATAGTTCAAATTCAATAAAAATCGACAAAAATACAGTTTCTAGCTAAAATTTGATGGTTTCGTTGCACTTTCCGAGCCCGTCGGGTATCTGATTGGCTTAAAAGTACAAGAAAACACTTCAAAAGTGACGTTTCTGAAGAATTTTAACAGTTTTCTTGTATCTACGAACGCCAGAATGCATAAAATTGACCTAAACGTCTCCTTTTCCTATTCTGAGTCGATTCTGCATGCTTTAAGTGTGTTTGGTGGCTCAGAACCATCAAAAAACGTTGAAATATAGTTCAAATTCAATAAAAATCGACAAAAATACAGTTTCTAGCTAAAATTTGATGGTTTCGTTGCACTTTCCGAGCCCGTAGGGTATCTGATTGGCTTAAAAGTACAAGAAAACACTTCAAAAGTGACGTTTCTGAAGAATTTTAACAGTTTTCTTGTATCTACGAACGCCAGAATGCATAAAATTGACCTAAACGTCTCCTTTTCCTATTCTGAGTCGATTCTGCATGCTTTAAGTGTGTTTGGTGGCTCAGAACCATCAAAAAACGTTGAAATATAGTTCAAATTCAATAAAAATCGACAAAAATACAGTTTCTAGCTAAAATTTGATGGTTTCGTTGCACTTTCCGAGCCCGTAGGGTATCTGATTGGCTTAAAAGTACAAGAAAACACTTCAAAAGTGACGTTTCTGAAGAATTTTAACAGTTTTCTTGTATCTACGAACGCCAGAATGCATAAAATTGACCTAAACGTCTCCTTTTCCTATTCTGAGTCGATTCTGCATGCTTTAAGTGTGTTTGGTGGCTCAGAACCATCAAAAAACGTTGAAATATAGTTCAAATTCAATAAAAATCGACAAAAATACAGTTTCTAGCTAAAATTTGATGGTTTCGTTGCACTTTCCGAGCCCGTAGGGTATCTGATTGGCTTAAAAGTACAAGAAAACACTTCAAAAGTGACGTTTCTGAAGAATTTTAACAGTTTTCTTGTATCTACGAACGCCAGAATGCATAAAATTGACCTAAACGTCTCCTTTTCCTATTCTGAGTCGATTCTGCATGCTTTAAGTGTGTTTGGTGGCTCAGAACCATCAAAAAACGTTGAAATATAGTTCAAATTCAATAAAAATCGACAAAAATACAGTTTCTAGCTAAAATTTGATGGTTTCGTTGCACTTTCCGAGCCCGTAGGGTATCTGATTGGCTTAAAAGTACAAGAAAACACTTCAAAAGTGACGTTTCTGAAGAATTTTAACAGTTTTCTTGTATCTACGAACGCCAGAATGCATAAAATTGACCTAAACGTCTCCTTTTCCTATTCTGAGTCGATTCTGCATGCTTTAAGTGTGTTTGGTGGCTCAGAACCATCAAAAAACGTTGAAATATAGTTCAAATTCAATAAAAATCGACAAAAATACAGTTTCTAGCTAAAATTTGATGGTTTCGTTGCACTTTCCGAGCCCGTAGGGTATCTGATTGGCTTAAAAGTACAAGAAAACACTTCAAAAGTGACGTTTCTGAAGAATTTTAACAGTTTTCTTGTATCTACGAACGCCAGAATGCATAAAATTGACCTAAACGTCTCCTTTTCCTATTCTGAGTCGATTCTGCATGCTTTAAGTGTGTTTGGTGGCTCAGAACCATCAAAAAACGTTGAAATATAGTTCAAATTCAATAAAAATCGACAAAAATACAGTTTCTAGCTAAAATTTGATGGTTTCGTTGCACTTTCCGAGCCCGTTGTGTATCTGATTGGCTTAAAAGTACAAGAAAACACTTCAAAAGTGACGTTTCTGAAGAATTTTAACAGTTTTCTTGTATCTACGAACGCCAGAATGCATAAAATTGACCTAAACGTCTCCTTTTCCTATTCTGAGTCGATTCTGCATGCTTTAAGTGTGTTTGGTGGCTCAGAACCATCAAAAAACGTTGAAATATAGTTCAAATTCAATAAAAATCGACAAAAATACAGTTTCTAGCTAAAATTTGATGGTTTCGTTGCACTTTCCGAGCCCGTAGGGTATCTGATTGGCTTAAAAGTACAAGAAAACACTTCAAAAGTGACGTTTCTGAAGAATTTTAACAGTTTTCTTGTATCTACGAACGCCAGAATGCATAAAATTGACCTAAACGTCTCCTTTTCCTATTCTGAGTCGATTCTGCATGCTTTAAGTGTGTTTGGTGGCTCAGAACCATCAAAAAACGCTGAAATATAGTTCAAATTCAATAAAAATCGACAAAAATACAGTTTCTAGCTAAAATTTGATGGTTTCGTTGCACTTTCCGAGCCCGTAGGGTATCTGATTGGCTTAAAAGTACAAGAAAACACTTCAAAAGTGACGTTTCTGAAGAATTTTAACAGTTTTCTTGTATCTACGAACGCCAGAATGCATAAAATTGACCTAAACGTCTCCTTTTCCTATTCTGAGTCGATTCTGCATGCTTTAAGTGTGTTTGGTGGCTCAGAACCATCAAAAAACGTTGAAATATAGTTCAAATTCAATAAAAATCGACAAAAATACAGTTTCTAGCTAAAATTTGATGGTTTCGTTGCACTTTCCGAGCCCGTAGGGTATCTGATTGGCTTAAAAGTACAAGAAAACACTTCAAAAGTGACGTTTCTGAAGAATTTTAACAGTTTTCTTGTATCTACGAACGCCAGAATGCATAAAATTGACCTAAACGTCTCCTTTTCCTATTCTGAGTCGATTCTGCATGCTTTAAGTGTGTTTGGTGGCTCAGAACCATCAAAAAACGTTGAAATATAGTTCAAATTCAATAAAAATCGACAAAAATACAGTTTCTAGCTAAAATTTGATGGTTTCGTTGCACTTTCCGAGCCCGTAGGGTATCTGATTGGCTTAAAAGTACAAGAAAACACTTCAAAAGTGACGTTTCTGAAGAATTTTAACAGTTTTCTTGTATCTACGAACGCCAGAATGCATAAAATTGACCTAAACGTCTCCTTTTCCTATTCTGAGTCGATTCTGCATGCTTTAAGTGTGTTTGGTGGCTCAGAACCATCAAAAAACGTTGAAATATAGTTCAAATTCAATAAAAATCGACAAAAATACAGTTTCTAGCTAAAATTTGATGGTTTCGTTGCACTTTCCGAGCCCGTAGGGTATCTGATTGGCTTAAAAGTACAAGAAAACACTTCAAAAGTGACGTTTCTGAAGAATTTTAACAGTTTTCTTGTATCTACGAACGCCAGAATGCATAAAATTGACCTAAACGTCTCCTTTTCCTATTCTGAGTCGATTCTGCATGCTTTAAGTGTGTTTGGTGGCTCAGAACCATCAAAAAACGTTGAAATATAGTTCAAATTCAATAAAAATCGACAAAAATACAGTTTCTAGCTAAAATTTGATGGTTTCGTTGCACTTTCCGAGCCCGTTGTGTATCTGATTGGCTTAAAAGTACAAGAAAACACTTCAAAAGTGACGTTTCTGAAGAATTTTAACAGTTTTCTTGTATCTACGAACGCCAGAATGCATAAAATTGACCTAAACGTCTCCTTTTCCTATTCTGAGTCGATTCTGCATGCTTTAAGTGTGTTTGGTGGCTCAGAACCATCAAAAAACGTTGAAATATAGTTCAAATTCAATAAAAATCGACAAAAATACAGTTTCTAGCTAAAATTTGATGGTTTCGTTGCACTTTCCGAGCCCGTAGGGTATCTGATTGGCTTAAAAGTACAAGAAAACACTTCAAAAGTGACGTTTCTGAAGAATTTTAACAGTTTTCTTGTATCTACGAACGCCAGAATGCATAAAATTGACCTAAACGTCTCCTTTTCCTATTCTGAGTCGATTCTGCATGCTTTAAGTGTGTTTGGTGGCTCAGAACCATCAAAAAACGTTGAAATATAGTTCAAATTCAATAAAAATCGACAAAAATACAGTTTCTAGCTAAAATTTGATGGTTTCGTTGCACTTTCCGAGCCCGTAGGGTATCTGATTGGCTTAAAAGTACAAGAAAACACTTCAAAAGTGACGTTTCTGAAGAATTTTAACAGTTTTCTTGTATCTACGAACGCCAGAATGCATAAAATTGACCTAAACTTCTCCTTTTCCTATTCTGAGTCGATTCTGCATGCTTTAAGTGTGTTTGGTGGCTCAGAACTATCAAAAAACGTTGAAATATAGTTCAAATTCAATAAAAATCGACAAAAATACAGTTTCTAGCTAAAATTTGATGGTTTCGTTGCACTTTCCGAGCCCGTAGGGTATCTGATTGGCTTAAAAGTACAAGAAAACACTTCAAAAGTGACGTTTCTGAAGAATTTTAACAGTTTTCTTGTATCTACGAACGCCAGAATGCATAAAATTGACCTAAACGTCTCCTTTTCCTATTCTGAGTCGATTCTGCATGCTTTAAGTGTGTTTGGTGGCTCAGAACCATCAAAAAACGTTGAAATATAGTTCAAATTCAATAAAAATCGACAAAAATACAGTTTCTAGCTAAAATTTGATGGTTTCGTTGCACTTTCCGAGCCCGTAGGGTATCTGATTGGCTTAAAAGTACAAGAAAACACTTCAAAAGTGACGTTTCTGAAGAATTTTAACAGTTTTCTTGTATCTACGAACGCCAGAATGCATAAAATTGACCTAAACGTCTCCTTTTCCTATTCTGAGTCGATTCTGCATGCTTTAAGTGTGTTTGGTGGCTCAGAACCATCAAAAAACGTTGAAATATAGTTCAAATTCAATAAAAATCGACAAAAATACAGTTTCTAGCTAAAATTTGATGGTTTCGTTGCACTTTCCGAGCCCGTAGGGTATCTGATTGGCTTAAAAGTACAAGAAAACACTTCAAAAGTGATGTTTCTGAAGAATTTTAACAGTTTTCTTGTATCTACGAACGCCAGAATGCATATAATTGACCTAAACGTCTCCTTTTCCTATTCTGAGTCGATTCTGCATGCTTTAAGTGTGTTTGGTGGCTCAGAACCATCAAAAAACGTTGAAATATAGTTCAAATTCAATAAAAATCGACAAAAATACAGTTTCTAGCTAAAATTTGATGGTTTCGTTGCACTTTCCGAGCCCGTAGGGTATCTGATTGGCTTAAAAGTACAAGAAAACACTTCAAAAGTGACGTTTCTGAAGAATTTTAACAGTTTTCTTGTATCTACGAACGCCAGAATGCATAAAATTGACCTAAACTTCTCCTTTTCCTATTCTGAGTCGATTCTGCATGCTTTAAGTGTGTTTGGTGGCTCAGAACTATCAAAAAACGTTGAAATATAGTTCAAATTCAATAAAAATCGACAAAAATACAGTTTCTAGCTAAAATTTGATGGTTTCGTTGCACTTTCCGAGCCCGTAGGGTATCTGATTGGCTTAAAAGTACAAGAAAACACTTCAAAAGTGACGTTTCTGAAGAATTTTAACAGTTTTCTTGTATCTACGAACGCCAGAATGTATAAAATTGACCTAAACGTCTCCTTTTCCTATTCTGAGTCGATTCTGCATGCTTTAAGTGTGTTTGGTGGCTCAGAACCATCAAAAAACGTTGAAATATAGTTCAAATTCAATAAAAATCGACAAAAATACAGTTTCTAGCTAAAATTTGATGGTTTCGTTGCACTTTCCGAGCCCGTAGGGTATCTGATTGGCTTAAAAGTACAAGAAAACACTTCAAAAGTGACGTTTCTGAAGAATTTTAACAGTTTTCTTGTATCTACGAACGCCAGAATGCATAAAATTGACCTAAACGTCTCCTTTTCCTATTCTGAGTCGATTCTGCATGCTTTAAGTGTGTTTGGTGGCTCAGAACCATCAAAAAACGTTGAAATATAGTTCAAATTCAATAAAAATCGACAAAAATACAGTTTCTAGCTAAAATTTGATGGTTTCGTTGCACTTTCCGAGCCCGTAGGGTATCTGATTGGCTTAAAAGTACAAGAAAACACTTCAAAAGTGACGTTTCTGAAGTATTTTAACAGTTTTCTTGTATCTACGAACGCCAGAATGCATAAAATTGACCTAAACTTCTCCTTTTCCTATTCTGAGTCGATTCTGCATGCTTTAAGTGTGTTTGGTGGCTCAGAACTATCAAAAAACGTTGAAATATAGTTCAAATTCAATAAAAATCGACAAAAATACAGTTTCTAGCTAAAATTTGATGGTTTCGTTGCACTTTCCGAGCCCGTAGGGTATCTGATTGGCTTAAAAGTACAAGAAAACACTTCAAAAGTGACGTTTCTGAAGAATTTTAACAGTTTTCTTGTATCTACGAACGCCAGAATGCATAAAATTGACCTAAACGTCTCCTTTTCCTATTCTGAGTCGATTCTGCATGCTTTAAGTGTGTTTGGTGGCTCAGAACCATCAAAAAACGTTGAAATATAGTTCAAATTCAATAAAAATCGACAAAAATACAGTTTCTAGCTAAAATTTGATGGTTTCGTTGCACTTTCCGAGCCCGTAGGGTATCTGATTGGCTTAAAAGTACAAGAAAACACTTCAAAAGTGACGTTTCTGAAGAATTTTAACAGTTTTCTTGTATCTACGAACGCCAGAATGCATAAAATTGACCTAAACGTCTCCTTTTCCTATTCTGAGTCGATTCTGCATGCTTTAAGTGTGTTTGGTGGCTCAGAACCATCAAAAAACGTTGAAATATAGTTCAAATTCAATAAAAATCGACAAAAATGCAGTTTCTAGCTAAAATTTGATGGTTTCGTTGCACTTTCCGAGACCGTAGGGTTTCTGATTGGCTTAAAAGTACAAGAAAACACTTCAAAAGTGACGTTTCTGAAGAATTTTAACAGTTTTCTTGTATCTACGAACGCCAGAATGCATAAAATTGACCTAAACTTCTCCTTTTCCTATTCTGAGTCGATTCTGCATGCTTTAAGTGTGTTTGGTGGCTCAGAACTATCAAAAAACGTTGAAATATAGTTCAAATTCAATAAAAATCGACAAAAATACAGTTTCTAGCTAAAATTTGATGGTTTCGTTGCACTTTCCGAGCCCGTAGGGTATCTGATTGGCTTAAAAGTACAAGAAAACACTTCAAAAGTGACGTTTCTGAAGAATTTTAACAGTTTTCTTGTATCTACGAACGCCAGAATGCATAAAATTGACCTAAACGTCTCCTTTTCCTATTCTGAGTCGATTCTGCATGCTTTAAGTGTGTTTGGTGGCTCAGAACCATCAAAAAACGTTGAAATATAGTTCAAATTCAATAAAAATCGACAAAAATACAGTTTCTAGCTAAAATTTGATGGTTTCGTTGCACTTTCCGAGCCCGTTGGGTATCTGATTGGCTTAAAAGTACAAGAAAACACTTCAAAAGTGACGTTTCTGAAGAATTTTAACAGTTTTCTTGTATCTACGAACGCCAGAATGCATAAAATTGACCTAAACGTCTCCTTTTCCTATTCTGAGTCGATTCTGCATGCTTTAAGTGTGTTTGGTGGCTCAGAACCATCAAAAAACGTTGAAATATAGTTCAAATTCAATAAAAATCGACAAAAATACAGTTTCTAGCTAAAATTTGATGGTTTCGTTGCACTTTCCGAGCCCGTAGGGTATCTGATTGGCTTAAAAGTACAAGAAAACACTTCAAAAGTGACGTTTCTGAAGAATTTTAACAGTTTTCTTGTATCTACGAACGCCAGAATGCATAAAATTGACCTAAACTTCTCCTTTTCCTATTCTGAGTCGATTCTGCATGCTTTAAGTGTGTTTGGTGGCTCAGAACTATCAAAAAACGTTGAAATATAGTTCAAATTCAATAAAAATCGACAAAAATACAGTTTCTAGCTAAAATTTGATGGTTTCGTTGCACTTTCCGAGCCCGTAGGGTATCTGATTGGCTTAAAAGTACAAGAAAACACTTCAAAAGTGACGTTTCTGAAGAATTTTAACAGTTTTCTTGTATCTACGAACGCCAGAATGTATAAAATTGACCTAAACGTCTCCTTTTCCTATTCTGAGTCGATTCTGCATGCTTTAAGTGTGTTTGGTGGCTCAGAACCATCAAAAAACGTTGAAATATAGTTCAAATTCAATAAAAATCGACAAAAATACAGTTTCTAGCTAAAATTTGATGGTTTCGTTGCACTTTCCGAGCCCGTAGGGTATCTGATTGGCTTAAAAGTACAAGAAAACACTTCAAAAGTGACGTTTCTGAAGAATTTTAACAGTTTTCTTGTATCTACGAACGCCAGAATGCATAAAATTGACCTAAACGTCTCCTTTTCCTATTCTGAGTCGATTCTGCATGCTTTAAGTGTGTTTGGTGGCTCAGAACCATCAAAAAACGTTGAAATATAGTTCAAATTCAATAAAAATCGACAAAAATACAGTTTCTAGCTAAAATTTGATGGTTTCGTTGCACTTTCCGAGCCCGTAGGGTATCTGATTGGCTTAAAAGTACAAGAACACACTTCAAAAGTGACGTTTCTGAAGAATTTTAACAGTTTTCTTGTATCTACGAACGCCAGAATGCATAAAATTGACCTAAACGTCTCCTTTTCCTATTCTGAGTCGATTCTGCATGCTTTAAGTGTGTTTGGTGGCTCAGAACCATCAAAAAACGTTGAAATATAGTTCAAATTCAATAAAAATCGACAAAAATACAGTTTCTAGCTAAAATTTGATGGTTTCGTTGCACTTTCCGAGCCCGTTGGGTTTCTGATTGGCTTAAAAGTACAAGAAAACACTTCAAAAGTGACGTTTCTGAAGAATTTTAACAGTTTTCTTGTATCTACGAACGCCAGAATGCATAAAATTGACCTAAACTTCTCCTTTTCCTATTCTGAGTCGATTCTGCATGCTTTAAGTGTGTTTGGTGGCTCAGAACTATCAAAAAACGTTGAAATATAGTTCAAATTCAATAAAAATCGACAAAAATACAGTTTCTAGCTAAAATTTGATGGTTTCGTTGCACTTTCCGAGCCCGTAGGGTATCTGATTGGCTTAAAAGTACAAGAAAACACTTCAAAAGTGACGTTTCTGAAGAATTTTAACAGTTTTCTTGTATCTACGAACGCCAGAATGCATAATATTGACCTAAACGTCTCCTTTTCCTATTCTGAGTCGATTCTGCATGCTTTAAGTGTGTTTGGTGGCTCAGAACCATCAAAAAACGTTGAAATATAGTTCAAATTCAATAAAAATCGACAAAAATACAGTTTCTAGCTAAAATTTGATGGTTTCGTTGCACTTTCCGAGCCCGTTGGGTATCTGATTGGCTTAAAAGTACAAGAAAACACTTCAAAAGTGACGTTTCTGAAGAATTTTAACAGTTTTCTTGTATCTACGAACGCCAGAATGCATAAAATTGACCTAAACGTCTCCTTTTCCTATTCTGAGTCGATTCTGCATGCTTTAAGTGTGTTTGGTGGCTCAGAACCATCAAAAAACGTTGAAATATAGTTCAAATTCAATAAAAATCGACAAAAATACAGTTTCTAGCTAAAATTTGATGGTTTCGTTGCACTTTCCGAGCCCGTAGGGTATCTGATTGGCTTAAAAGTACAAGAAAACACTTCAAAAGTGACGTTTCTGAAGAATTTTAACAGTTTTCTTGTATCTACGAACGCCAGAATGCATAAAATTGACCTAAACGTCTCCTTTTCCTATTCTGAGTCGATTCTGCATGCTTTAAGTGTGTTTGGTGGCTCAGAACCATCAAAAAACGTTGAAATATAGTTCAAATTCAATAAAAATCGACAAAAATACAGTTTCTAGCTAAAATTTGATGGTTTCGTTGCACTTTCCGAGCCCGTAGGGTATCTGATTGGCTTAAAAGTACAAGAAAACACTTCAAAAGTGACGTTTCTGAAGAATTTTAACAGTTTTCTTGTATCTACGAACGCCAGAATGCATAAAATTGACCTAAACGTCTCCTTTTCCTATTCTGAGTCGATTCTGCATGCTTTAAGTGTGTTTGGTGGCTCAGAACCATCAAAAAACGTTGAAATATAGTTCAAATTCAATAAAAATCGACAAAAATACAGTTTCTAGCTAAAATTTGATGGTTTCGTTGCACTTTCCGAGCCCGTAGGGTATCTGATTGGCTTAAAAGTACAAGAAAACATTTCAAAAGTGACGTTTCTGAAGAATTTTAACAGTTTTCTTGTATCTACGAACGCCAGAATGCATAAAATTGACCTAAACGTCTCCTTTTCCTATTCTGAGTCGATTCTGCATGCTTTAAGTGTGTTTGGTGGCTCAGAACCATCAAAAAACGTTGAAATATAGTTCAAATTCAATAAAAATCGACAAAAATACAGTTTCTAGCTAAAATTTGATGGTTTCGTTGCACTTTCCGAGCCCGTAGGGTATCTGATTGGCTTAAAAGTACAAGAAAACACTTCAAAAGTGACGTTTCTGAAGAATTTTAACAGTTTTCTTGTATCTACGAACGCCAGAATGCATAAAATTGACCTAAACGTCTCCTTTTCCTATTCTGAGTCGATTCTGCATGCTTTAAGTGTGTTTGGTGGCTCAGAACCATCAAAAAACGTTGAAATATAGTTCAAATTCAATAAAAATCGACAAAAATACAGTTTCTAGCTAAAATTTGATGGTTTCGTTGCACTTTCCGAGCCCGTAGGGTATCTGATTGGCTTAAAGGTACAAGAAAACACTTCAAAAGTGACGTTTCTGAAGCATTTTAACAGTTTTCTTGTATCTACGAACGCCAGAATGCATAAAATTGACCTAAACGTCTCCTTTTCCTATTCTGAGTCGATTCTGCATGCTTTAAGTGTGTTTGGTGGCTCAGAACCATCAAAAAACGTTGAAATATAGTTCAAATTCAATAAAAATCGACAAAAATACAGTTTCTAGCTAAAATTTGATGGTTTCGTTGCACTTTCCGAGCCCGTAGGGTGTCTGATTGGCTTAAAAGTACAAGAAAACACTTCAAAAGTGACGTTTCTGAAGAATTTTAACAGTTTTCTTGTATCTACGAACGCCAGAATGCATAAAATTGATCTAAACGTCTCCTTTTCCTATTCTGAGTCGATTCTGCATGCTTTAAGTGTGTTTGGTGGCTCAGAACCATCAAAAAACGTAGAAATATAGTTCAAATTCAATAAAAATCGACAAAAATACAGTTTGTAGCTAAAATTTGATGGTTTCGTTGCACTTTCCGAGCCCGTAGGGTATCTGATTGGCTTAAAAGTACAAGAAAACACTTCAAAAGTGACGTTTCTGAAGAATTTTAACAGTTTTCTTGTATCTACGAACGCCAGAATGCATAAAATTGACCTAAACGTCTCCTTTTCCTATTCTGAGTCGATTCTGCATGCTTTAAGTGTGTTTGGTGGCTCAGAACCATCAAAAAACGTTGAAATATAATTCAAATTCAATAAAAATCGACAAAAATACAGTTTCTAGCTAAAATTTGATGGTTTCGTTGCACTTTCCGAGCCCGTAGGGTATCTGATTGGCTTAAAAGTACAAGAAAACACTTCAAAAGTGACGTTTCTCAAGAATTTTAACAGTTTTCTTGTATCTACGAACGCCAGAATGCATAAAATTGACCTAAACGTCTCCTTTTCCTATTCTGAGTCGATTCTGCATGCTTTAAGTGTGTTTGGTGGCTCAGAACCATCAAAAAACGTTGAAATATAGTTCAAATTCAATAAAAATCGACAAAAATACAGTTTCTAGCTAAAATTTGATGCTTTCGTTGCACTTTCCGAGCCCGTAGGGTATCTGATTGGCTTAAAAGTACAAGAAAACACTTCAAAAGTGACGTTTCTGAAGAATTTTAACAGTTTTCTTGTATCTACGAACGCCAGAATGCATAAAATTGACCTAAACGTCTCCTTTTCCTATTCTGAGTCGATTCTGCATGCTTTAAGTGTGTTTGGTGGCTCAGAACCATCAAAAAACGTTGAAATATAGTTCAAATTCAATAAAAATCGACAAAAATACAGTTTCTAGCTAAAATTTGATGGTTTCGTTGCACTTTCCGAGCCCGTAGGGTATCTGATTGGCTTAAAAGTACAAGAAAACACTTCAAAAGTGACGTTTCTGAAGAATTTTAACAGTTTTCTTGTATCTACGAACGCCAGAATGCATAAAATTGACCTAAACATCTCCTTTTCCTATTCTGAGTCGATTCTGCATGCTTTAAGTGTGTTTGGTGGCTCAGAACCATCAAAAAACGTTGAAATATAGTTCAAATTCAATAAAAATCGACAAAAATACAGTTTCTAGCTAAAATTTGATGGTTTCGTTGCACTTTCCGAGCCCGTAGGGTATCTGATTGGCTTAAAAGTACAAGAAAACACTTCAAAAGTGACGTTTCTGAAGAATTTTAACAGTTTTCTTGTATCTACGAACGCCAGAATGCATAAAATTGACCTAAACGTCTCCTTTTCCTATTCTGAGTCGATTCTGCATGCTTTAAGTGTGTTTGGTGGCTCAGAACCATCAAAAAACGTTGAAATATATTTCAAATTCAATAAAAATCGACAAAAATACAGTTTCTAGCTAAAATTTGATGGTTTCGTTGCACTTTCCGAGCCCGTAGGGTATCTGATTGGCTTAAAAGTACAAGAAAACACTTCAAAAGTGACGTTTCTGAAGAATTTTAACAGTTTTCTTGTATCTACGAACGCCAGAATGCATAAAATTGACCTAAACGTCTCCTTTTCCTATTCTGAGTCGATTCTGCATGCTTTAAGTGTGTTTGGTGGCTCAGAACCATCAAAAAACGTTGAAATATAGTTCAAATTCAATAAAAATCGACAAAAATACAGTTTCTAGCTAAAATTTGATGGTTTCGTTGCACTTTCCGAGCCCGTAGGGTATCTGATTGGCTTAAAAGTACAAGAAAACACTTCAAAAGTGACGTTTCTGAAGAATTTTAACAGTTTTCTTGTATCTACGAACGCCAGAATGCATAAAATTGACCTAAACGTCTCCTTTTCCTATTCTGAGTCGATTCTGCATGCTTTAAGTGTGTTTGGTGGCTCAGAACCATCAAAAAACGTTGAAATATAGTTCAAATTCAATAAAAATCGACAAAAATACAGTTTCTAGCTAAAATTTGATGGTTTCGTTGCACTTTCCGAGCCCGTAGGGTATCTGATTGGCTTAAAAGTACAAGAAAACACTTCAAAAGTGACGTTTCTGAAGAATTTTAACAGTTTTCTTGTATCTACGAATGCCAGAATGCATAAAATTGACCTAAACGTGTCCTTTTCCTATTCTGAGTCGATTCTGCATGCTTTAAGTGTGTTTGGTGGCTCAGAACCATCAAAAAACGATGAAATATAGTTCAAATTCAATAAAAATCGACAAAAATACAGTTTCTAGCTAAAATTTGATGGTTTCGTTGCACTTTCCGAGCCCGTCGGGTATCTGATTGGCTTAAAAGTACAAGAAAACACTTCAAAAGTGACGTTTCTGAAGAATTTTAACAGTTTTCTTGTATCTACGAACGCCAGAATGCATAAAATTGACCTAAACGTCTCCTTTTCCTATTCTGAGTCGATTCTGCATGCTTTAAGTGTGTTTGGTGGCTCAGAACCATCAAAAAACGTTGAAATATAGTTCAAATTCAATAAAAATCGACAAAAATACAGTTTCTAGCTAAAATTTGATGGTTTCGTTGCACTTTCCGAGCCCGTATTGTATCTGATTGGCTTAAAAGTACAAGAAAACACTTCAAAAGTGACGTTTCTGAAGAATTTTAACAGTTTTCTTGTATCTACGAACGCCAGAATGCATAAAATTAACCTAAACGTCTCCTTTTCCTATTCTGAGTCGATTCTGCATGCTTTAAGTGTGTTTGGTGGCTCAGAACCATCAAGAAACGTTGAAATATAGTTCAAATTCAATAAAAATCGACAAAAATACAGTTTCTAGCTAAAATTTGATGGTTTCGTTGCACTTTCCGAGCCCGTAGGGTATCTGATTGGCTTAAAAGTACAAGAAAACACTTCAAAAGTGACGTTTCTGAAGAATTTTAACAGTTTTCTTGTATCTACGAACGCCAGAATGCATAAAATTGACCTAAACGTCTCCTTTTCCTATTCTGAGTCGATTCTGCATGCTTTAAGTGTGTTTGGTGGCTCAGAACCATCAAAAAACGTTGAAATATAGTTCAAATTCAATAAAAATCGACAAAAATACAGTTTCTAGCTAAAATTTGATGGTTTCGTTGCACTTTCCGAGCCCGTTGGGTATCTGATTGGCTTAAAAGTACAAGAAAACACTTCAAAAGTGACGTTTCTGAAGAATTTTAACAGTTTTCTTGTATCTACGAACGCCAGAATACATAAAATTGACCTAAACGTCTCCTTTTCCTATTCTGAGTCGATTCTGCATGCTTTAAGTGTGTTTGGTGGCTCAGAACCATCAAAAAACGTTGAAATATAGTTCAAATTCAATAAAAATCGACAAAAATACAGTTTCTAGCTAAAATTTGATGGTTTCGTTGCACTTTCCGAGCCCGTAAAGTATCTGATTGGCTTAAAAGTACAAGAAAACACTTCAAAAGTGACGTTTCTGAAGAATTTTAACAGTTTTCTTGTATCTACGAACGCCAGAATGCATAAAATTGACCTAAACGTCTCCTTTTCCTATTCTGAGTCGATTCTGCATGCTTTAAGTGTGTTTGGTGGCTCAGAACCATCAAAAAACGTTGAAATATAGTTCAAATTCAATAAAAATCGACAAAAATACAGTTTCTAGCTAAAATTTGATGGTTTCGTTGCACTTTCCGAGCCCGTAGGGTATCTGATTGGCTTAAAAGTACAAGAAAACACTTCAAAAGTGACGTTTCTGAAGAATTTTAACAGTTTTCTTGTATCTACGAACGCCAGAATGCATAAAATTGACCTAAACGTCTCCTTTTCCTATTCTGAGTCGATTCTGCATGCTTTAAGTGTGTTTGGTGGCTCAGAACCATCAAAAAACGTTGAAATATAGTTCAAATTCAATAAAAATCGACAAAAATACAGTTTCTAGCTAAAATTTGATGGTTTCGTTGCACTTTCCGAGCCCGTAGGGTATCTGATTGGCTTAAAAGTACAAGAAAACACTTCAAAAGTGACGTTTCTGAAGAATTTTAACAGTTTTCTTGTATCTACGAACGCCAGAATGCATAAAATTGACCTAAACGTCTCCTTTTCCTATTCTGAGTCGATTCTGCATGCTTTAAGTGTGTTTGGTGGCTCAGAACCATCAAAAAACGTTGAAATATAGTTCAAATTCAATAAAAATCGACAAAAATACAGTTTCTAGCTAAAATTTGATGGTTTCGTTGCACTTTCCGAGCCCGTAGGGTATCTGATTGGCTTAAAAGTACAAGAAAACACTTCAAAAGTGACGTTTCTGAAGAATTTTAACAGTTTTCTTGTATCTACGAACGCCAGAATGCATAAAATTGACCTAAACGTCTCCTTTTCCTATTCTGAGTCGATTCTGCATGCTTTAAGTGTGTTTGGTGGCTCAGAACCATCAAAAAACGTTGAAATATAGTTCAAATTCAATAAAAATCGACAAAAATACAGTTTCTAGCTAAAATTTGATGGTTTCGTTGCACTTTCCGAGCCCGTAGGGTATCTGATTGGCTTAAAAGTACAAGAAAACACTTCAAAAGTGACGTTTCTGAATAATTTTAACAGTTTTCTTGTATCTACGAACGCCAGAATGCATAAAATTGACCTAAACGTCTCCTTTTCCTATTCTGAGTCGATTCTGCATGCTTTAAGTGTGTTTGGTGGCTCAGAACCATCAAAAAACGTTGAAATATAGTTCAAATTCAATAAAAATCGACAAAAATACAGTTTCTAGCTAAAATTTGATGGTTTCGTTGCACTTTCCGAGCCCGTAGGGTATCTGATTGGCTTAAAAGTACAAGAAAACACTTCAAAAGTGACGTTTCTGAAGAATTTTAACAGTTTTCTTGTATCTACGAACGCCAGAATGCATAAAATTGACCTAAACGTCTCCTTTTCCTATTCTGAGTCGATTCTGCATGCTTTAAGTGTGTTTGGTGGCTCAGAACCATCAAAAAACGTTGAAATATAGTTCAAATTCAATAAAAATCGACAAAAATACAGTTTCTAGCTAAAATTTGATGGTTTCGTTGCACTTTCCGAGCCCGTTGTGTATCTGATTGGCTTAAAAGTACAAGAAAACACTTCAAAAGTGACGTTTCTGAAGAATTTTAACAGTTTTCTTGTATCTACGAACGCCAGAATGCATAAAATTGACCTAAACGTCTCCTTTTCCTATTCTGAGTCGATTCTGCATGCTTTAAGTGTGTTTGGTGGCTCAGAACCATCAAAAAACGTTGAAATATAGTTCAAATTCAATAAAAATCGACAAAAATACAGTTTCTAGCTAAAATTTTATGGTTTCGTTGCACTTTCCGAGCCCGTAGGGTATCTGATTGGCTTAAAAGTACAAGAAAACACTTCAAAAGTGACGTTTCTGAAGAATTTTAACAGTTTTCTTGTATCTACGAACGCCAGAATGCATAAAATTGACCTAAACGTCTCCTTTTCCTATTCTGAGTCGATGCTGCATGCTTTAAGTGTGTTTGGTGGCTCAGAACCATCAAAAAACGTTGAAATATAGTTCAAATTCAATAAAAATCGACAAAAATACAGTTTCTAGCTAAAATTTGATGGTTTCGTTGCACTTTCCGAGCCGGTAGGGTATCTGATTGGCTTAAAAGTACAAGAAAACACTTCAAAAGTGACGTTTCTGAAGAATTTTAACAGTTTTCTTGTATCTACGAACGCCAGAATGCATAAAATTGACCTAAACGTCTCCTTTTCCTATTCTGAGTCGATTCTGCATGCTTTAAGTGTGTTTGGTGGCTCAGAACCATCAAAAAACGTTGAAATATAGTTCAAATTCAATAAAAATCGACAAAAATACAGTTTCTAGCTAAAATTTGATGGTTTCGTTGCACTTTCCGAGCCCGTTGGGTATCTGATTGGCTTAAAAGTGCAAGAAAACACTTCAAAAGTGACGTTTCTGAAGAATTTTAACAGTTTTCTTGTATCTACGAACGCCAGAATGCATAAAATTGACCTAAACGTCTCCTTTTCCTATTCTGAGTCGATTCTGCATGCTTTAAGTGTGTTTGGTGGCTCAGAACCATCAAAAAACGTTGAAATATAGTTCAAATTCAATAAAAATCGACAAAAATACAGTTTCTAGCTAAAATTTGATGGTTTCGTTGCACTTTCCGAGCCCATAGGGTATCTGATTGGCTTAAAAGTACAAGAAAACACTTCAAAAGTGACGTTTCTGAAGAATTTTAACAGTTTTCTTGTATCTACGAACGCCAGAATGCATAAAATTGACCTAAACGTCTCCTTTTCCTATTCTGAGTCGATTCTGCATGCTTTAAGTGTGTTTGGTGGCTCAGAACCATCAAAAAACGTTGAAATATAGTTCAAATTCAATAAAAATCGACAAAAATACAGTTTCTAGCTAAAATTTGATGGTTTCGTTGCGCTTTCCGAGCCCGTAGGGTATCTGATTGGCTTAAAAGTACAAGAAAACACTTCAAAAGTGACGTTTCTGAAGAATTTTAACAGTTTTCTTGTATCTACGAACGCCAGAATGCATTAAATTGACCTAAACGTCTCCTTTTCCTATTCTGAGTCGATTCTGCATGCTTTAAGTGTGTTTGGTGGCTCAGAACCATCAAAAAACGTTGAAATATAGTTCAAATTCAATAAAAATCGACAAAAATACAGTTTCTAGCTAAAATTTGATGGTTTCGTTGCACTTTCCGAGCCCGTAGGGTATCTGATTGGCTTAAAAGTACAAGAAAACACTTCAAAAGTGACGTTTCTGAAGAATTTTAACAGTTTTCTTGTATCTACGAACGCCAGAATGCATAAAATTGACCTAAACGTCTCCTTTTCCTATTCTGAGTCGATTCTGCATGCTTTAAGTGTGTTTGGTGGCTCAGAACCATCAAAAAACGTTGAAATATAGTTCAAATTCAATAAAAATCGACAAAAATACAGTTTCTAGCTAAAATTTTATGGTTTCGTTGCACTTTCCGAGCCCGTAGGGTATCTGATTGGCTTAAAAGTACAAGAAAACACTTCAAAAGTGACGTTTCTGAAGAATTTTAACAGTTTTCTTGTATCTACGAACGCCAGAATGCATAAAATTGACCTAAACGTCTCCTTTTCCTATTCTGAGTCGATGCTGCATGCTTTAAGTGTGTTTGGTGGCTCAGAACCATCAAAAAACGTTGAAATATAGTTCAAATTCAATAAAAATCGACAAAAATACAGTTTCTAGCTAAAATTTGATGGTTTCGTTGCACTTTCCGAGCCGGTAGGGCATCTGATTGGCTTAAAAGTACAAGAAAACACTTCAAAAGTGACGTTTCTGAAGAATTTTAACAGTTTTCTTGTATCTACGAACGCCAGAATGCATAAAATTGACCTAAACGTCTCCTTTTCCTATTCTGAGTCGATTCTGCATGCTTTAAGTGTGTTTGGTGGCTCAGAACCATCAAAAAACGTTGAAATATAGTTCAAATTCAATAAAAATCGACAAAAATACAGTTTCTAGCTAAAATTTGATGGTTTCGTTGCACTTTCCGAGCCCGTAGGGTATCTGATTGGCTTAAAAGTGCAAGAAAACACTTCAAAAGTGACGTTTCTGAAGAATTTTAACAGTTTTCTTGTATCTACGAACGCCAGAATGCATAAAATTGACCTAAACGTCTCCTTTTCCTATTCTGAGTCGATTCTGCATGCTTTAAGTGTGTTTGGTGGCTCAGAACCATCAAAAAACGTTGAAATATAGTTCAAATTCAATAAAAATCGACAAAAATACAGTTTCTAGCTAAAATTTGATGGTTTCGTTGCACTTTCCGAGCCCATAGGGTATCTGATTGGCTTAAAAGTACAAGAAAACACTTCAAAAGTGACGTTTCTGAAGAATTTTAACAGTTTTCTTGTATCTACGAACGCCAGAATGCATAAAATTGACCTAAACGTCTCCTTTTCCTATTCTGAGTCGATTCTGCATGCTTTAAGTGTGTTTGGTGGCTCAGAACCATCAAAAAACGTTGAAATATAGTTCAAATTCAATAAAAATCGACAAAAATACAGTTTCTAGCTAAAATTTGATGGTTTCGTTGCACTTTCCGAGCCCGTAGGGTATCTGATTGGCTTAAAAGTACAAGAAAACACTTCAAAAGTGACGTTTCTGAAGAATTTTAACAGTTTTCTTGTATCTACGAACGCCAGAATGCATAAAATTGACCTAAACGTCTCCTTTTCCTATTCTGAGTCGATTCTGCATGCTTTAAGTGTGTTTGGTGGCTCAGAACCATCAAAAAACGTTGAAATATAGTTCAAATTCAATAAAAATCGACAAAAATACAGTTTCTAGCTAAAATTTGATGGTTTCGTTGCACTTTCCGAGCCCGTAGGGTATCTGATTGGCTTAAAAGTACAAGAAAACACTTCAAAAGTGACGTTTCTGAAGAATTTTAACAGTTTTCTTGTATCTACGAACGCCAGAATGCATAAAATTGACCTAAACGTCTCCTTTTCCTTTTCTGAGTCGATTCTGCATGCTTTAAGTGTGTTTGGTGGCTCAGAACCATCAAAAAACGTTGAAATATAGTTCAAATTCAATAAAAATCGACAAAAATACAGTTTCTAGCTAAAATTTGATGGTTTCGTTGCACTTTCCGAGCCCATAGGGTATCTGATTGGCTTAAAAGTACAAGAAAACACTTCAAAAGTGACGTTTCTGAAGAATTTTAACAGTTTTCTTGTATCTACGAACGCCAGAATGCATAAAATTGACCTAAACGTCTCCTTTTCCTATTCTGAGTCGATTCTGCATGCTTTAAGTGTGTTTGGTGGCTCAGAACCATCAAAAAACGTTGAAATATAGTTCAAATTCAATAAAAATCGACAAAAATACAGTTTCTAGCTAAAATTTGATGGTTTCGTTGCACTTTCCGAGCCCGTAGGGTATCTGATTGGCTTAAAAGTACAAGAAAACACTTCAAAAGTGACGTTTCTGAAGAATTTTAACAGTTTTCTTGTATCTACGAACGCCAGAATGCATAAAATTGACCTAAACGTCTCCTTTTCCTTTTCTGAGTCGATTCTGCATGCTTTAAGTGTGTTTGGTGGCTCAGAACCATCAAAAAACGTTGAAATATAGTTCAAATTCAATAAAAATCGACAAAAAATACAGTTTCTAGCTAAAATTTGATGGTTTCGTTGCACTTTCCGAGCCCATAGGGTATCTGATTGGCTTAAAAGTACAAGAAAACACTTCAAAAGTGACGTTTCTGAAGAATTTTAACAGTTTTCTTGTATCTACGAACGCCAGAATGCATAAAATTGACCTAAACGTCTCCTTTTCCTATTCTGAGTCGATTCTGCATGCTTTAAGTGTGTTTGGTGGCTCAGAACCATCAAAAAACGTTGAAATATAGTTCAAATTCAATAAAAATCGACAAAAATACAGTTTCTAGCTAAAATTTGATGGTTTCGTTGCACTTTCCGAGCCCGTTGGGTATCTGATTGGCTTAAAAGTACAAGAAAACACTTCAAAAGTGACGTTTCTGAAGAATTTTAACAGTTTTCTTGTATCTACGAACGCCAGAATGCATAAAATTGACCTAAACGTCTCCTTTTCCTATTCTGAGTCGATTCTGCATGCTTTAAGTGTGTTTGGTGGCTCAGAACCATCAAAAAACGTTGAAATATAGTTCAAATTCAATAAAAATCGACAAAAATACAGTTTCTAGCTAAAATTTGATGGTTTCGTTGCACTTTCCGAGCCCGTAGGGTATCTGATTGGCTTAAAAGTACAAGAAAACACTTCAAAAGTGACGTTTCTGAAGAATTTTAACAGTTTTCTTGTATCTACGAACGCCAGAATGCATAAAATTGACCTAAACGTCTCCTTTTCCTTTTCTGAGTCGATTCTGCATGCCTTAAGTGTGTTTGGTGGCTCAGAACCATCAAAAAACGTTGAAATATAGTTCAAATTCAATAAAAATCGACAAAAATACAGTTTCTAGCTAAAATTTGATGGTTTCGTTGCACTTTCCGAGCCCGTAGGGTTTCTGATTGGCTTAAAAGTACAAGAAAACACTTCAAAAGTGACGTTTCTGAAGAATTTTAACAGTTTTCTTGTATCTACGAAAGCCAGAATGCATAAAATTGACCTAAACGTCTCCTTTTCCTATTCTGAGTCGATTCTGCATGCTTTAAGTGTGTTTGGTGGCTCAGAACCATCAAAAAACGTTGAAATATAGTTCAAATTCAATAAAAATCGACAAAAATACACTTTCTAGCTAAAATTTGATGGTTTCGTTGCACTTTCCGAGCCCGTAGGGTATCTAATTGGCTTAAAAGTACAAGAAAACACTTCAAAAGTGACGTTTCTGAAGAATTTTAACAGTTTTCTTGTATCTACGAACGCCAGAATGCATAAAATTGACCTAAACGTCTCCTTTTCCTATTCTGAGTCGATTCTGCATGCTTTAAGTGTGTTTGGTGGCTCAGAACCATCAAAAAACGTTGAAATATAGTTCAAATTCAATAAAAATCGACAAAAATACAGTTTCTAGCTAAAATTTGATGGTTTCGTTGCACTTTCCGAGCCCGTAGGGTTTCTGATTGGCTTAAAAGTACAAGAAAACACTTCAAAAGTGACGTTTCTGAAGAATTTTAACAGTTTTCTTGTATCTACGAACGCCAGAATGCATAAAATTGACCTAAACGTCTCCTTTTCCTATTCTGAGTCGATTCTGCATGCTTTAAGTGTGTTTGGTGGCTCAGAACCATCAAAAAACGTTGAAATATAGTTCAAATTCAATAAAAATCGACAAAAATACACTTTCTAGCTAAAATTTGATGGTTTCGTTGCACTTTCCGAGCCCGTAGGGTATCTAATTGGCTTAAAAGTACAAGAAAACACTTCAAAAGTGACGTTTCTGAAGAATTTTAACAGTTTTCTTGTATCTACGAACGCCAGAATGCATAAAATTGACCGAAACGTCTCCTTTTCCTATTCTGAGTCGATTCTGCATGCTTTAAGTGTGTTTGGTGGCTCAGAACCATCAAAAAACGTTGAAATATAGTTCAAATTCAATAAAAATCGACAAAAATACAGTTTCTAGCTAAAATTGATGGTTTCGTTGCACTTTCCGAGCCCGTAGGGTATCTGATTGGCTTAAAAGTACAAGAAAACAATTCAAAAGTGACGTTTCTGAAGAATTTTAACAGTTTTCTTGTATCTACGAACGCCAGAATGCATAAAATTGACCTAAACGTCTCCTTTTCCTATTCTGAGTCGATTCTGCATGCTTTAAGTGTGTTTGGTGGCTCAGAACCATCAAAAAACGTTGAAATATAGTTCAAATTCAATAAAAATCGACAAAAATACAGTTTCTAGCTAAAATTTGCTGGTTTCGTTGCACTTTCCGAGCCCGTAGGGTATCTGATTGGCTTAAAAGTACAAGAAAACACTTCAAAAGTGACGTTTCTGAAGAATTTTAACAGTTTTCTTGTATCTTACGAACGCCAGAATGCATAAAATTGACCTAAACGTCTCCTTTTCCTATTCTGAGTCGATTCTGCATGCTTTAAGTGTGTTTGGTGGCTCAGAACCATCAAAAAACTTTGAAATATAGTTCAAATTCAATAAAAATCGACAAAAATACAGTTTCTAGCTAAAATTTGATGGTTTCGTTGCACTTTCCGAGCCCGTAGGGTATCTGATTGGCTTAAAAGTACAAGAAAACACTTCAAAAGTGACGTTTCTGAAGAATTTTAACAGTTTTCTTGTATCTACGAACGCCAGAATGCATAAAATTGACCTAAACGTCTCCTTTTCCTATTCTGAGTCGATGCTGCATGCTTTAAGTGTGTTTGGTGGCTCAGAACCATCAAAAAACGTTGAAATATAGTTCAAATTCAATAAAAATCGACAAAAATACAGTTTCTAGCTAAAATTTGATGGTTTCGTTGCACTTTCCGAGCCCGTAGGGTATCTGATTGGCTTAAAAGTGCAAGAAAACACTTCAAAAGTGACGTTTCTGAAGAATTTTAACAGTTTTCTTGTATCTACGAACGCCAGAATGCATAAAATTGACCTAAACGTCTCCTTTTCCTATTCTGAGTCGATTCTGCATGCTTTAAGTGTGTTTGGTGGCTCAGAACAATCAAAAAACGTTGAAATATAGTTCAAATTCAATAAAAATCGACAAAAATACAGTTTCTAGCTAAAATTTGATGGTTTCGTTGCACTTTCCGAGCCCATAGGGTATCTGATTGGCTTAAAAGTACAAGAAAACACTTCAAAAGTGACGTTTCTGAAGAATTTTAACAGTTTTCTTGTATCTACGAACGCCAGAATGCATAAAATTGACCTAAACGTCTCCTTTTCCTATTCTGAGTCGATTCTGCATGCTTTAAGTGTGTTTGGTGGCTCAGAACCATCAAAAAACGTTGAAATATAGTTCAAATTCAATAAAAATCGACAAAAATACAGTTTCTAGCTAAAATTTGATGGTTTCGTTGCACTTTCCGAGCCCGTAGGGTATCTGATTGGCTTAAAAGTACAAGAAAACACTTCAAAAGTGACGTTTCTGAAGAATTTTAACAGTTTTCTTGTATCTACGAACGCCAGAATGCATAAAATTGACCTAAACGTCTCCTTTTCCTATTCTGAGTCGATGCTGCATGCTTTAAGTGTGTTTGGTGGCTCAGAACCATTAAAAAACGTTGAAATATAGTTCAAATTCAATAAAAATCGACAAAAATACAGTTTCTAGCTAAAATTTGATGGTTTCGTTGCACTTTCCGAGCCGGTAGGGTATCTGATTGGCTTAAAAGTACAAGAAAACACTTCAAAAGTGACGTTTCTGAAGAATTTTAACAGTTTTCTTGTATCTACGAACGCCAGAATGCATAAAATTGACCTAAACGTCTCCTTTTCCTATTCTGAGTCGATTCTGCATGCTTTAAGTGTGTTTGGTGGCTCAGAACCATCAAAAAACGTTGAAATATAGTTCAAATTCAATAAAAATCGACAAAAATACAGTTTCTAGCTAAAATTTGATGGTTTCGTTGCACTTTCCGAGCCCGTAGGGTATCTGATTGGCTTAAAAGTGCAAGAAAACACTTCAAAAGTGACGTTTCTGAAGAATTTTAACAGTTTTCTTGTATCTACGAACGCCAGAATGCATAAAATTGACCTAAACGTCTCCTTTTCCTATTCTGAGTCGATTCTGCATGCTTTAAGTGTGTTTGGTGGCTCAGAACCATCAAAAAACGTTGAAATATAGTTCAAATTCAATAAAAATCGACAAAAATACAGTTTCTAGCTAAAATTTGATGGTTTCGTTGCACTTTCCGAGCCCATAGGGTATCTGATTGGCTTAAAAGTACAAGAAAACACTTCAAAAGTGACGTTTCTGAAGAATTTTAACAGTTTTCTTGTATCTACGAACGCCAGAATGCATAAAATTGACCTAAACGTCTCCTTTTCCTATTCTGAGTCGATTCTGCATGCTTTAAGTGTGTTTGGTGGCTCAGAACCATCAAAAACGTTGAAATATAGTTCAAATTCAATAAAAATCGACAAAAATACAGTTTCTAGCTAAAATTTGATGGTTTCGTTGCACTTTCCGAGCCCGTAGGGTATCTGATTGGCTTAAAAGTACAAGAAAACACTTCAAAGTGACGTTTCTGAAGAATTTTAACAGTTTTCTTGTATCTGCGAACGCCAAAATGCATAAAATTGACCTAAACGTCTCCTTTTCCTATTCTGAGTCGATTCTGCATGCTTTAAGTGTGTTTGGTGGCTCAGAACCATCAAAAAACGTTGAAATATAGTTCAAATTCAATAAAAATCGACAAAAATACAGTTTCTAGCTAAAATTTGATGGTTTCGTTGCACTTTCCGAGCCCGTAGGGTATCTGATTGGCTTAAAAGTACAAGAAAACACTTCAAAAGTGACGTTTCTGAAGAATTTTAACAGTTTTCTTGTATCTACGAACGCCAGAATGCATAAAATTGACCTAAACGTCTCCTTTTCCTTTTCTGAGTCGATTCTGCATGCTTTAAGTGTGTTTGGTGGCTCAGAACCATCAAAAAACGTTGAAATATAGTTCAAATTCAATAAAAATCGACAAAAATACAGTTTCTAGCTAAAATTTGATGGTTTCGTTGCACTTTCCGAGCCCGTAGGGTATCTGATTGGCTTAAAAGTACAAGAAAACACTTGAAAAGTGACGTTTCTGAAGAATTTTAACAGTTTTCTTGTATCTACGAACGCCAGAATGCATAAAATTGACCTAAACGTCTCCTTTTCCTATTTTGAGTCGATTCTGCATGCTTTAAGTGTGTTTGGTGGCTCAGAACCATCAAAAAACGTTGAAATATAGTTCAAATTCAATAAAAATCGACAAAAATACAGTTTCTAGCTAAAATTTGATGGTTTCGTTGCACTTTCCGAGCCCGTTGGGTATCTGATTGGCTTAAAAGTGCAAGAAAACACTTCAAAAGTGACGTTTCTGAAGAATTTTAACAGTTTTCTTGTATCTACGAACGCCAGAATGCATAAAATTGACCTAAACGTCTCCTTTTCCTATTCTGAGTCGATTCTGCATGCTTTAAGTGTGTTTGGTGGCTCAGAACCATCAAAAAACGTTGAAATATAGTTCAAATTCAATAAAAATCGACAAAATACAGTTTCTAGCTAAAATTTGATGGTTTCGTTGCACTTTCCGAGCCCATAGGGTATCTGATTGGCTTAAAAGTACAAGAAAACACTTCAAAAGTGACGTTTCTGAAGAATTTTAACAGTTTTCTTGTATCTACGAACGCCAGAATGCATTAAATTGACCTAAACGTCTCCTTTTCCTATTCTGAGTCGATTCTGCATGCTTTAAGTGTGTTTGGTGGCTCAGAACCATCAAAAAACGTTGAAATATAGTTCAAATTCAATAAAAATCGACAAAAATACAGTTTCTAGCTAAAATTTGATGGTTTCGTTGCACTTTCCGAGCCCGTAGGGTATCTGATTGGCTTAAAAGTACAAGAAAACACTTCAAAAGTGACGTTTCTGAAGAATTTTAACAGTTTTCTTGTATCTACGAACGCCAGAATGCATAAAATTGACCTAAACGTCTCCTTTTCCTATTCTGAGTCGATTCTGCATGCTTTAAGTGTGTTTGGTGGCTCAGAACCATCAAAAAACGTTGAAATATAGTTCAAATTCAATAAAAATCGACAAAAATACAGTTTCTAGCTAAAATTTGATGGTTTCGTTGCACTTTCCGAGCCCGTAGGGTATCTGATTGGCTTAAAAGTACAAGAAAACACTTCAAAAGTGACGTTTCTGAAGAATTTTAACAGTTTTCTTGTATCTACGAACGCCAGAATGCATAAAATTGACCTAAACGTCTCCTTTTCCTTTTCTGAGTCGATTCTGCATGCTTTAAGTGTGTTTGGTGGCTCAGAACCATCAAAAAACGTTGAAATATAGTTCAAATTCAATAAAAATCGACAAAAATACAGTTTCTAGCTAAAATTTGATGGTTTCGTTGCACTTTCCGAGCCCGTAGGGTTTCTGATTGGCTTAAAAGTACAAGAAAACACTTCAAAAGTGACGTTTCTGAAGAATTTTAACAGTTTTCTTGTATCTACGAACGCCAGAATGCATAAAATTGACCTAAACGTCTCCTTTTCCTATTCTGAGTCGATTCTGCAAGCTTTAAGTGTGTTTGGTGGCTCAGAACCATCAAAAAACGTTGAAATATAGTTCAAATTCAATAAAAATCGACAAAAATACACTTTCTAGCTAAAATTTGATGGTTTCGTTGCACTTTCCGAGCCCGTAGGGTATCTAATTGGCTTAAAAGTACAAGAAAACACTTCAAAAGTGACGTTTCTGAAGAATTTTAACAGTTTTCTTGTATCTACGAACGCCAGAATGCATAAAATTGACCTAAACGTCTCCTTTTCCTATTCTGAGTCGATTCTGCATGCTTTAAGTGTGTTTGGTGGCTCAGAACCATCAAAAACGTTGAAATATAGTTCAAATTCAATAAAAATCGACAAAAATACAGTTTCTAGCTAAAATTTGATGGTTTCGTTGCACTTTCCGAGCCCGTAGGGTATCTGATTGGCTTAAAAGTACAAGAAAACACTTCAAAAGTGACGTTTCTGAAGAATTTTAACAGTTTTCTTGTATCTACGAACGCCAGAATGCATAAAATTGACCGAAACGTCTCCTTTTCCTATTCTGAGTCGATTCTGCATGCTTTAAGTGTGTTTGGTGGCTCAGAACCATCAAAAAACGTTGAAATATAGTTCAAATTCAATAAAAATCGACAAAAATACAGTTTCTAGCTAAAATTTGATGGTTTCGTTGCACTTTCCGAGCCCGTAGGGTATCTGATTGGCTTAAAAGTACAAGAAAACAATTCAAAAGTGACGTTTCTGAAGAATTTTAACAGTTTTCTTGTATCTACGAACGCCAGAATGCATAAAATTGACCTAAACGTCTCCTTTTCCCATTCTGAGTCGATTCTGCATGCTTTAAGTGTGTTTGGTGGCTCAGAACCATCAAAAAACGTTGAAATATAGTTCAAATTCAATAAAAATCGACAAAAATACAGTTTCTAGCTAAAATTTGATGGTTTCGTTGCACTTTCCGAGCCCGTAGGGTATCTGATTGGCTTAAAAGTACAAGAAAACACTTCAAAAGTGACGTTTCTGAAGAATTTTAACAGTTTTCTTGTATCTACGAACGCCAGAATGCATAAAATTGACCTAAACGTCTCCTTTTCCTATTCTGAGTCGATTCTGCATGCTTTAAGTGTGTTTGGTGGCTCAGAACCATCAAAAAACGTTGAAATATAGTTCAAATTCAATAAAAATCGACAAAAATACAGTTTCTAGCGAAAATTTGATGGTTTCGTTGCACTTTCCGAGCCCGTAGGGTATCTGATTGGCTTAAAAGTACAAGAAAACACTTCAAAAGTGACGTTTCTGAAGAATTTTAACAGTTTTCTTGTATCTACGAACGCCAGAATGCATAAAATTGACCTAAACGTCTCCTTTTCCTATTCTGAGTCGATGCTGCATGCTTTAAGTGTGTTTGGTGGCTCAGAACCATCAAAAACGTTGAAATATAGTTCAAATTCAATAAAAATCGACAAAAATACAGTTTCTAGCTAAAATTTGATGGTTTCGTTGCACTTTCCGAGCCGGTAGGGTATCTGATTGGCTTAAAAGTACAAGAAAACACTTCAAAAGTGACGTTTCTGAAGAATTTTAACAGTTTTCTTGTATCTACGAACGCCAGAATGCATAAAATTGACCTAAACGTCTCCTTTTCCTATTCTGAGTCGATTCTGCATGCTTTAAGTGTGTTTGGTGGCTCAGAACCATCAAAAAACGTTGAAATATAGTTCAAATTCAATAAAAATCGACAAAAATACAGTTTCTAGCTAAAATTTGATGGTTTCGTTGCACTTTCCGAGCCCGTAGGGTATCTGATTGGCTTAAAAGTGCAAGAAAACACTTCAAAAGTGACGTTTCTGAAGAATTTTAACAGTTTTCTTGTATCTACGAACGCCAGAATGCATAAAATTGACCTAAACGTCTCCTTTTCCTATTCTGAGTCGATTCTGCATGCTTTAAGTGTGTTTGGTGGCTCAGAACCATCAAAAAACGTTGAAATATAGTTCAAATTCAATAAAAATCGACAAAAATACAGTTTCTAGCTAAAATTTGATGGTTTCGTTGCACTTTCCGAGCCCATAGGGTATCTGATTGGCTTAAAAGTACAAGAAAACACTTCAAAAGTGACGTTTCTGAAGAATTTTAACAGTTTTCTTGTATCTACGAACGCCAGAATGCATAAAATTGACCTAAACGTCTCCTTTTCCTATTCTGAGTCGATTCTGCATGCTTTAAGTGTGTTTGGTGGC